>NW_005299798.1:0-676 GCF_000412655.1 Myotis brandtii
TTTTTTTATTTTTGAACATTATAAACATTTTGGAGGTTTGTTAAATAAGCCAATTATGTTTTGTTCTGCTTACCTCCCAAATATTTATCCCAGGAAGGTTAGCAGAAGGGCTTTCTTTATACTCAAACTTTTTTAGATCTGGTTTTACTGCTCATTAAAATTCTATAGCATTCAGAGCCACATGACACTCAGGAAAAAATTAAAGATAAAAATAAGAACCAAATAACAATTATTGATGACTTAAATTGTTTTCAACTATGTATGTTCTATTTAGGTAAATAGCAGTTATTGATATAATACCACATCCACTTAGTAATTAATATATTTTTCTTTTGGCTTTGGCCACATAGGACATTTTATAAACCATGAAAACAGAATTCTCAAGTTTTCATTCTAAGTAATTAATCTGCAACTCATATCCATATTAAAATGACTCTGGTGTTACCTACCCACTTCCTCTGAGCCAGCTTTCTCGATATTTTTCAGTCTGGCTTCCTTCCTAAACCTAATACCCAAACCACAGTTTCTACAGTCTCTCAAGATCTTCCATATTTCTCGAAAATCAACTCATGAACATTTTCCAGTGATTGTCACTTTATTGTTGCCTAAGTGTTGCAACTTCATAAAGTGAATCTCTCCAAACCGAATTACACACACACACACACACACACACACA
>NW_005299799.1:0-676 GCF_000412655.1 Myotis brandtii
GAGCCAGCTTCCCTCACCTGTGAGCAGGGATGCACCACATTTATTCTGTTTATTGCTCAGGACGGCATCAGGATCAAAACGGGACATTACGTCTAAGTTACTCCTCTGTGTTTGTGCTCCTTTCCCCTTGCCCTGTGGGGCCTCGTCTCCTCGCCCAGTCAGGCTGGGGCACCAGGACTGAGGTTCCCCTCCCTTGCCTGCCCTGACACTCGCCTGTGCTGTAAGCGGAAGAGTAAGTGTTCCTTCTCGATGTAGCATTAAGTATTTATTTCTTTAAAAGCCAATGGTAGTAAATTAGGATCTAAATGTGCAGAAGTGTCTGGCATGGACCAATTTAGTGACTGGCTTAGGGCTTGTCTGGCGCTCAGTTACCTGCAGGGGCCCCTGTGTGGCTGAGGTGGGAAAGGATAAGGAGCCTCGGCTCTGCCGTCAGGTAAACACAGAGAGAGACCGTGTTCTAGTGAAGACGGCGCTGTCTCGCCACATCCATCTGTGTTGAAAGGAAAGTGAATTTCATCTCCTCCTTGATTTGCTTGACGCAGCCGAATGTACTCATCCATTTGCTCACTGAGTGATTCTACAGCTATTTCCCGAGTGCTCATGGGGGGCGGGGGGTACAACCAAGGAGACAGCCATTCACAGAGAGCGAGGGAGCCCTGATGAGGGCCTGGGCCTC
>NW_005299800.1:0-676 GCF_000412655.1 Myotis brandtii
AACATCTCTCAGTGCTCTCCCCGCCTCACCACCTCCTTAGTTCCTGCCCGAGTCAGAACTCATCCTCTCCTGCAGGACTAGCACACCAGGTTCCCAGTTTGCCCCCACCTGGCTTGAGAGCAAAGTCCCACTCCTACTCAAAATCCTTCTGTAGCTCCCCTTCAATCCCAAGAGCAAAGCCAAGCTGGTCTCAGTGCCATTCAAGGCCCTTCTTCCCCTGCTTCTGGTGCCCTCCCCACCTTTCAGCTAACAGTCCAGCCAGACCAGAAAAACCTATGTGTCTCCTAAGACACCAACCTCTTCTTTGTCTTCATAGAGGCTGTTCCCTGTTCTTATCCAGTAAACTCCTATGCATGCTTCAGAACCCTGCTCCAGTGGCTTCTCCTCTGTGATCCCCAGCAGTGTCCTCTCACTCCCTTATAGGCTCCTCTACCCACCCTGTACCTCCTTCTGTCTCAGACCTGGGCTCACTGTGTCCACAAACAGACTGGGGCTCTTCAAGGCCAGGAGATACCACATACCCCCAAAACATACACATACTTCCCATTCTGTTCTCACCACCCCACAGACAGAAATAGCCCCCAAAGCTAGGGACAGACACACAGGCCCAAGTAACATGCTTCATCCACACCCCACACAACAGCCATAGATAAATAACATATAAAACATAAATTAG
>NW_005299801.1:0-676 GCF_000412655.1 Myotis brandtii
CTCTGTGGATTTATTTATACACATCAATGTCAAAATTACATCTAACAATAGAGGCAATTTCCAGAAAAAAATGTTTAAATATTATGCTTTTGTTTC
This sequence comes from Myotis brandtii, assembly GCF_000412655.1. Lineage (NCBI taxonomy): Eukaryota > Metazoa > Chordata > Mammalia > Chiroptera > Vespertilionidae > Myotis > Myotis brandtii. The sequence goes on from NW_005299801.1 coordinate 97, forward strand.
TATATTTTACCATACATGACTGCACTGCAAATACGTTGGAATAATCTTTTTTTTCACTTACCATGTGAAACACACCCAACAAAGATACCTTTGCACCCACAGGAAGAGTGTATTAGTTTCCTAGGCCTGTTGTAACAAAATACCACAAACCAGGTGGCTGAAAACTACAGGCATTTCTACTCTCCCAAGTCTGAAGGTGAAAAGTCTGATATCAAGGTGTCTTCAGGGTCATCCTCTCTCTGAAACCCGTAGAGGATCCTTCTTTGCTCCTTCCTAGCTTCTGGTTGCCACGTTCTCCATGGCATTCTTTGACTTGCAGCCGCTTCCCTCCAGTCTCTGCCTTCAGCACCACACTTCTCTCTGTGTGTGTCTTTAATGACCATCTTTGTATCAGAACATCTATCATATTGGAGTGACGTCTGCTCCATTATGACATCGCCTGAACTAATGACATCTTTGTTCTGAGGTTCAGAGAGTTAGGACTTCAGCATACCTTTTTGGGGTGACAATCCATAGCAAAGAATAAGCACTAAAATTTTAAGCACCTATCTAAATGTGAACTAAGGTAGTTCTTGTAAAA
>NW_005299802.1:0-676 GCF_000412655.1 Myotis brandtii
TTTTATTTTATTTTATTTTATTTTTTTATTTTTATTTTTTCCACCCCTCCCGGCCCCCTCCTCCCCACGCCCGTGTGACTGGCTTTTAAATACCAGCAAAGCAGAGTAATGAAATGACCTGTGCCCAAAATAAACCTATGTATTGATTTTTAACTAGCCATTATGTTCACTGTCAGCTTTCTGATCCTTTGATACATGTGGGGCACAGTCCTTGTGACTAACTCATCAAAGCTACTCTGTGTTTGTGACGTTGCTGTGGGTATCACACTCATTTTTATAAATATTGCTGTATTTCTTTTATCACATATTGACCTTGGAGAAGTTTTAATGACACACAATGATTGACAAATGCTTCTAATTTTAGTTATGTAATAAGTGAAATTTACTTACTATTCAATTAAGGAAGAAAGTGCATACTATTGCTCTGCTTTTAATTTTTCTAAATCCTCTTTTAACCATAGACACGATGCTCTATGCATCTTATTGCCTGTAGTACTTGGTGCAATGTTATGTATGAATGTGTTATAAATATTAGTTAAAGTGACTTAGACCCCAATTTTAGGTCCCCTGTGCCACTGTTCTGACATTCCTTCCACTCAGTAGAGAAATCTATCACATGCAGAACCTGTGTAGTCAACTGTCCTCAGAAAATCATTTTCTCCCAAATTAGAGTAAA
>NW_005299803.1:0-676 GCF_000412655.1 Myotis brandtii
TTACTAATGGGGTAAAGAATTATAATAGGAAGAACAAGCCTGGTTATGCCCAGGTATGGTTAGCTAAGCGATGACAAAAGATTGCAGGCGGTTCCCCATACCTGGAATATCACTTTAGTCGTTGGAAACTTACATAATATCCTGGGATTTGAAACACCTGGTTGGCAAAGCCTCCATTCTTAGAAAGGCCCTATTCCATAAGGTAGTTAAAAAGAGCAGAATTTGGGCAGAAATTTCTTTCTTCCATGGGAAGAAGAAAAACATAGATAAAAAGGGCAGATTTGTTGTTCTTCAAAAAGCAATAATGAAACATCAAACAGTGGGGAGAAAAAGTTAATAAATATCACAGTTATTTAGAGCCCAGTAATTATCATAGTGGCACTTCAAATGACATTCAATCTCTTTTTTTCCCCAAAATATAAAGTTTTCCAAAATTGTTCGAAAGCCATTCACCTTTCCTCTTTTGTACTTATCTGTGAAGGTTATCACAATGCAGAGAAACTGTACTTTTCTATACATTACATCGAACTTCAGTCCAGAAAATGGGACAGAAACTTACTTGGAATGTCCTCCATGGTGTATGATTCACATTTGAGAGTCCAGCCGAGTTTCTCATAATACAGGTGAATAAGTTAGCAAAGTGTGTTTCATTATTCACCCTGTGATGCAAAGCTTT
>NW_005299804.1:0-676 GCF_000412655.1 Myotis brandtii
TATCTCCTTAAATGATCACCTTCCAGTAAGCCTATGTGCATATATATGTGTCTAGGCAGTTACTAAGGACAGAAATATTCATGTGCACATACTATATATCCAGATAGTTATTAAGAAATTTAAAGGAAGTGCAAAAGATATTCATGGAAATTTAAATGGCCACAGAAGAGGGCCAACTTTGTAGCAATTTAAAAACAGAAAAGGACTGGGTAACAGCACTCAAGACCAGGCATTTTTAGGGGTGTTTGATTGTGATATGTTTTGTTTTCATGATAGAGATAGTCATCTGGTTATAACTGTCTGCATTGTTTTCGATTGATATTATCACGGATGTATTTATTGGAGGAATAAATTCAGGAATAAAGTCATCCATTTGCCTGTCTATGCACCGCAGCACATTCAAATCCATGGCACACAAAGAAATTTGACCCTGCCTATGAGTGACTCCTCCCAAGCTAGTTGAGATGGAAGAGAACGTGTTGGATCAGCTATTACCAGATGTCAGCTCTCCCTCAAGCTCCACTGGAACCGCTGGATTTCAAGCACTTGTCAGTAAGTACAATCTCGAATTCATTGCAAGTCAGTATTTTACTGTATTTCATCGCCACTTGGTATTTTGTTGAGAGGTATCCAGAAAGCTAGCAGTGTAGCCACTTCAGGATCAAGCCATATCAGG
>NW_005299805.1:0-676 GCF_000412655.1 Myotis brandtii
CGTCTAATTATGAGCCCATCAAAGGCAGTTTTCCTTCTGTTAGAGCACTTTTATTTTTATTTTTATCGTTCAGCCGGACTTGGGTGGCATGGCATCCTCCACGGCAGCCCTGAGGGAAACCGAGCTTTCAGGTTGGAAAGAAGTTGCACTGACAGCGGTGGTCAGAGCGGCCCATTCAAGGTCTCGGATAACTCTTCACCCCTGGGGTGCCTTGGCGACCTCCCTGGCTGTGGAATGGCTCTCTTCCTGCATTGTGGATGGCTACTTATTGTACCTGTGCAGTCTGACTTGTTCTGTGTGTTTGCATTTGCCCTTTCTGACCGAGTTCCTAACAGTGTCCAGGGGCCACTCCGCCAGGTCTGCCTTCTCAGGCCCTCACCGTGGTTCTGAGCTGGCAAAGAAGTCTCAAGCCAATTTGGTTTGTTCTTTGTGACCCCTGACCAAGTATTGAGCTCTGTCTCGTTGGTTCAGCAAAGAATCCCGCCACTCGCCCTTCCCAGAAGATAAACTATGAACAATGGCAGATGTCAGACATCTTCACTGAGGGGCTCCATTATTTTCAGGTCCACGTGGCATATTCATATGCTGTATAGATCAGTACTGATGCACATTCACAAACTGTGCTTTTAGAACCAGAGAGTGAGCAGAGCCCCAGGACTTCAAGGGGGAAGAACCC
>NW_005299806.1:0-676 GCF_000412655.1 Myotis brandtii
AAAAAAGTTTAAACTGCACAGCAATTAGCAGGAAAAAGATATTCCATGTAAACTGTATTGACCTCTGTGACAATGCATTTTAATGATTTGTGGTAGCTCCTGAATCAAAGAAGACTTTCCAGCAGAGAGATTCAATTTCTCTCCATCCAGGGAAGCAGATGTCTTACAAACTAACAGAGCAACGTGTGCCATATCTATTCAATCACTAGTAATTTCAGCGAAAAAATACTACCATATTCAATGTCGATATTGAAAAAGATATATATCTCCACTATGGAAAAAAGTGACTTCAAATAGATTAAATTCTGTTTCTTTACATTTCATTCATTTCTTGTTTTTTTTTTCCTATTTCTAAGGGGTTGATCTTTTAAGTAAGAAGGGACAGACAATTCTCTATATTAAAAAACTTGTATTTCACACCTCCATCTATAGAGGAAAAGGCACTGAAGTTGACATTCCTGGAAATAGCAAATGGAGGCAGAAGGTTGATTCTAGGCAGGGTGAGACTGAGAGATGGTGGACATCGGCCATGTACACAGGGATTAGATGGAAGGGGGATTTGGAAAGTTTTACATCTAATGAGAACAATCATATTGTGCCTGACAAACAAAAGTACTCGTTTTGATTATAAGGAGAGTAAAACTGTCAAAGTGATGCCAAAAAAGAGGCGGGGGGG
>NW_005299807.1:0-676 GCF_000412655.1 Myotis brandtii
TTTCAGGTGTACAGCTTGGTGGTTAGACAATCATATACTCTACACAGTTTCCCCTGATGTTTCCCGCACCCACCTGGCATCATGCATAGTTACACAGTATTATTGACTCTATTCCCTCTGCAGTGCCTTACATCCCGGGATTATTCTGTAACTGCCAATTTCTGAGTCTTCAAGCCTTCACCTTTCACCCAGTCCCCAGCGCCCACCCCTCCGGCAGCCACCAGTTTGCTCTCTGTGTCTATGACAGCGCTTGTAAATTCACGTCAATCAAATTTTTGGTTATTTGCCGCAAGTGAAAGGGAGACAAAAGTGATGTGAAATTTGGTCATGTGTGAAACGCTAGTGTGCCATGAAGGGAAGGCCCTGCAGGGGAGCCATGTGTGTGCACACAGGAGCACATGCCGCATGTCCATGCACTGCCCCTTTCCATTCACTTAGGTGGAGGCCCAGGATCCCGTTGGCCCAGAGGAAAAGTAAGGTGGATCATTCACTCTGCTGATTCCATCCGTAAAGTTCGATGACCCTTTGTGGAGAATATAAATGTCACTCATAAACTTGGATAGAAAAAATAAATAAAATAACTCTTAAATGTTCTATAATTGAACTTAACAAAACTATCAAACCCCTTTCTGGTGATGGGAGAAAATGGAACTTTCACTTCAAGATAAACTCAGTC
>NW_005299808.1:0-676 GCF_000412655.1 Myotis brandtii
CAAAGGCCCTCTCTGGTGAGAAACACCAGTTGTCTCTCTGGTTTTAGCTACCCCATACTGTTCTGACTTTGCACCGCTTTTCTTCATATCTGAGAATTTTCTTCTCTCTTTTTTTAAGGCCTCCTATGCCCTGGAAGAATTTTTGGGAATAATATTTTACTAGTTACCTTGGTAATAAGTGAAACAAATTTATATATAACACAAAGCTAGGCATCACCCCCTGTCCTTCCTCCAATCCCACTGTGTTGAATTATCAGTAAGATCTTGATCTATAAACTTTCATAGGTTTTTCCTAGCTCATATGAATTTATAATAACAAATGGCATATACAGAAGACATAAGTTTTTGTTTATATCAAAGTAAATGCATTCTCTACGCATTATCTTGTAACTTCTAAAAATTAACAAAATATACGAAGTTATAGATGTAAATCTATCTCTATATGTCTGATTTTATTATTCATATAAATGTTTTCATATAAATGGGATCATAACATATATTTGAGCTTTATTATTTAGCTATTGTGTGGTTACAAAGTTACTGATATTTAATAAAAAGTACACCAAAAAACCAGGTCAGAGGACGTAAATTCTTTTAATGTAAGCAAAGAATTTCATTGACCTATACATTTCCCTGTGCACACCTGGAGGCCTAATCAAATACTTTTCAGTGAGGA
>NW_005299809.1:0-676 GCF_000412655.1 Myotis brandtii
AGGGATTCTCTCACTAACTTATATAAAATCCACCCAAACTCATCACTCAGTCCCCTTCTCCTGATTTATTATTTTCTTGGCTGTTTATGTTAAATCATAATTTATTTGTTCTTTTATTTGTAAATTCTATGCAGGCAGGGACTTAAGAGCAGCACTGCTCACTGCTGTGTGTCCAGGGCTCTGACAATGCCTGGCACTTATTAAGCAGTCATTAGCTATACATTTGAAAATAAAATTTACAATCCTAACTTATTCTAAAAATTATATCGCTAGGCCTACGAAGGCACACTTGTTTCCTTTAAGTCATATTGAATACAATTTTAGAGTATAAAGATGTTTAGGAGACAGCAAATTATTTGACGCATACTTACAATCGCTATCTTCTGTGCATCTAATATCTTTTCAAATAAAACAGAAACTAATCTATGCAATCAGATAAAGTCTTCTCAGTCACAGGTTTTATTTTGTTCCCCTCAGTTAAAAAATTGGGTCTATGATTAGTTTCTAGTCAATAAAAACTAAGTCATGAGTGACCGAGATAGGTTTCTATTCAGCAATAACTTTCTAACTGGGCAGTTCTCATTGCAGCAAAGATGGGTTTATTTCTCTGCAAAGTAGATCCAAAGAAGCACCTAAAGGGTGTCTTCTCCATCAGCTTTTAGGGCAGCCAATCCTT
>NW_005299810.1:0-676 GCF_000412655.1 Myotis brandtii
GGTGGGGCCACTGGATAGGATTTAGAGGAGAGATGTGTGTTTGGTGGGGAGCGGGGAGGGGGTGCTAATTTTTTTTTTTTTAGGCATAAAACTTATGTAGAATGGAGTGACAGATGTAAAGACAGAGAGGTACAGGCAATTTAGAGGACACTGATTTTACAGTTTTAGTCTAAAATGAAATAGAAAGTTTAAGCCCTTTGTAGAAAAGTACTAAATGCTATGCTGTGAAGAAATGGAGTAATTTTGTAGTCAATAGCACATAATTGGAGATAGATGGACAGAGTAATAATATAGAAATGCAAAAAATATGGGAGAGAAGGGAGCTGGAAGATCAATTCCCAATCTCTCATTTTACTGATGAGGTTACTGAGGCCTGTAGAAGGAAAGCAACTATGTGAAAGCCCCATTCAACTGCCTATGTCTAATATTAGCATTATCATGGATTCCGAAGCTTTAGATGACATATTTGATATTCTGTTTAGATATTTGTAAATAAATCATCTATAAATTTAAGGGGAGGAGCTTACTGCTTGAATGGTCTTCACAAGGAAACATAAATCTTAACTTTGCATTTCACTGTGAGGCTGTTTGCCAAACTGAATGATTGATTGATGCACTGTTATTCCTCTAAATTTGCTTCATGCATGTGGACAACATTGTAATAGAAATAAGCAGC
>NW_005299811.1:0-676 GCF_000412655.1 Myotis brandtii
TCACAAAAAGGTTGCCCACCCCTGCCCTAGATAGACCAATCCTTTCAGTAGTTTACTTTCATGTGAAGCTGGGCCTTTATGAATGAAGAGTCTGCCCTCAGTCCTTAGGTTACTTCAACTTCAATCCACTCCTCACTAAGCCTCCACCTGCATCCTCCCTCCCCCCATATCCTTTACACATTGGCACTCCATGCAGAGCCAAACTACATCCTGCTGAAGGAAAAATCAGTAGTACTAATGCTGTCTGTTTTAAATGTTGATATTTGGTTCATTATGGATTTTTTGCATGAATGTCAATTTTTTTTCAAAACGTTGCATTAGAATACTATATCTTGATTACTGCGTTTTTAAGCACTCCCTTAAATGTTGTGTCTGAGGTGGTGCCTCCCTTTGCTCACCCTGCTGCCCCATTCCTGCTGACAGTGCTCTTGTAGAGGCCTTGGGGACCTGCTAGTGGCCACATCCGGGGTCTGCTGATTAACCCCGCCTTGAAAGCCCCTCCCTTGGCTGACCTCACACCTCTGCATTCTATGCAGTCCCTTGCTAACCTCTGACTCTCCACACCCTCCTTCTGCACCTGCTCCTTAAATGAGGGTGTGCCCTCCCATCCATCTCTCTCCCAGACTGTTCCCCTGACCTTTCTATTCCCCTGACCTTTCTGCTCCCCCTGCCTATG
>NW_005299812.1:0-676 GCF_000412655.1 Myotis brandtii
AAGCCTGAAAGGATTGTTTGATGCAAGTGAGAAACTACCCATAGTGAAAACCCAGGGACCAGCGGGGAAATGCTCCCTCCTGGGAAATGACCACACTGCTTACACAGAAGGCTGATCGCTAACCAATACGGTCTGAAGATTGGGGGGTGGAGGGGGAGGATTCATCCTAGATGGAGAGAGGAGGGAACTTCTTGTGTGGACCCTGCTGTGTCCACAATGACTTTGGGGACAAGGATTCCCATGCACAGCTTTCCTCCCCACACAGGCTCCGATGCAGCACTTTGGCAAGACTGGTCCTTGCATTTCCTGTTGGAGCAAGGTCAAAGTTCATGGGTCACAAGTATTGACAGTAAATCTGTGGGATGGAGACATGGAAGGCACTGCTGCTTCTTGAGCTCCTGCAATACGCCAGGCCCCACGATATCCGAGAGGCACAGGTAACATCATCCTCACTTGTGCTGCTCAAACGGTCTCCCAGGAAAGACCACGGTTTGGGTTCTGTGTTTCTTTTCCTGTTTTTCCTTTTTCTTTCTCCATGTTGTCACATTTTGGTCCATACTCTGTTCAATGACATGAGCCAGGGATCACGTGTTTGAGTGTCACAGCAAAATAAAATCACTGGAAAAAATTTCTTAACATGTACTTTCCGTTTCCATACCTACATGGTCAAGAGATG
>NW_005299813.1:0-676 GCF_000412655.1 Myotis brandtii
GAAAGAAACATCAATTTGTTGTTCTACTTATTTATGTGTTCATTTGTTGATTCTTGTATGTGCCTGTACCTGGGATGGAGCCCACAACCTTTGTATATGGGGACGATGCTCTAAACAACTGAGCTACCCACCCAGGGTGGACATGACTAATTTATATATATGAAAACTTCAAGTATTATACACAATTCAGTTGATGTATCATAAAGTACATAGTGTAAATGTTTTCAATATTAATTAATTATACAACTTGTGAAAACAGATTTACTCCAATATGTTCATGCTTAAGGGCTTTTCATAGCATTTTATCTACTATATTTTTGTCATAGTTAGGCATGAAAACATTTTTCACATGCAGAATAGATGTGATTATTATTATTCTCAGGACTGTTGATTATTTTAATTTCAAAAAGTTTATTTAGACAGAGAAATCTTAGAAATTTTAAAACGTGAACATATGATAATTGTAGGTCATTTCTTTGAAAGTTATAGATTTTAATACTTTGAAAATAGTTCCTCAGCCTATCAAATTTTCATGATTTGCCCAGTTGACCAATTTGGAAGAATCCCAAATGAAATGCCTTTAATGTAATCACATTTAAAAGCACTTAAATCAAAGTTTTATAAAAGATATTGGATACTTCCCTTCTGATTTTCAAATGCTGATCTATTTTAAGAC
>NW_005299814.1:0-676 GCF_000412655.1 Myotis brandtii
CCACAATGTGTATTTTAAAAAGGTAGAGCTAAGAAAAGTGAGACCGTTCTAGTGAAAAGGAAAACATTTTCTGTAGTGCCTAAGTAAATAGCAGTGGAATTCAACCCAATTCTATAGAGCTTAAAGATTATTTTGTAGAGACCAGGAATCCTGCAGTAACGATGACACTAGTTTATATATTTAACTTACACCAGGCATGCTCTGAGGGCTTTATAGTATTTAATTCATTTGCCCTCTTAACAATTTTGCAAGGCAGTTGCTCTTATTATACCCATTTTACAAATGAGAAAACTGAGGCTCAGAGTGTTGAACAAGAACACTGACTTTAAATAGGAGAACTGTGCACCCATAGAGCATGCCCATGACCAGCACACTGCAGCTAAAGGCATGCATTTGCAAACATAAGTTTTATACATGTTAACCCAGAATATTTCTCTGCTCAAAGTATCTCAGGGGTATCATGAAATTTATTGGACTCTTGTAATACCTTACTTTTCTTCTGAAAATGGAATATCTTGTGTAGTGCTTTTCCTCTACTTCACAACTTAGTCAATACTGTGTTGGCCCTTTACTATATCCTGACAGCTTCATGACTGGTAGTTTAACTAATTTCCTAATTTTTATTATTTTATATTTAAATCTGTTTTTATTGATTTTAGAGAGAGAGGAAGGGAGA
>NW_005299815.1:0-676 GCF_000412655.1 Myotis brandtii
TAAGCCCAGGCCAAATCTTATTTTTATAAGAATTCTTATTAATAACTCAATTAGGAATATAAAGAGAACACTGTTTACCAGCTCCTAAAGAATGTGTAGACCTAATCCTTTCAGAATGTGAATAATTATAAGTATCATTGGGGATCAGAAGTATGGAAGGGATATGGCTACTATAAAAAAGGGAAACTATTAAAGAAAAAATGAAGACATTGATAAAATGTTTAATAGATTCTTTATTTCGGTTACCATGGAAGATAACGGATGGACATAAAACCAACAGATCTCCTGGGAAAGGATTTTGAAAGTTCTCACACACAAGTAAGCAAGGTTGAAAAGGAAGTCAGATGTCTAAACATTGCAGAGACTCCAGGGAAAGGCACGGCTTCAGAGTTCTAATTGACGTGACCAACAGTGTAAGCAAAAACTTAGAGATAAATCTGCAGTTTCGTGAAGAAGAAAACTGAAGATCTAAAGGGCAAGTGGTTGTTTTTGCCAAGATTTCAAGAGGCATCACTACTATTTAGCTTCAAGTTGAGTATGGGGAACAGGCGTAGTTTAGAGTGTTTTTCTAGAAGTATACCACTTTTCTAGTTTCTTGTACCCTTTATGGGTGATAGCAGTTGTCTTTGGAACCTCTCAAGCATCTATATATATAAAAGCCTAATATGCAAAGTGT
>NW_005299816.1:0-676 GCF_000412655.1 Myotis brandtii
ATGGCCCTTAGCAGAAAAAAGGTTCCCCACCCCTGCTTTAAAGCATTAAAAGATTTCAGAAGTGGAAGGGGCTTTTGAGGACATCGGCCTCAATCCTGTCAAGCTCTGGGGCTTGTTCAAGGTTGAGAATAAGGGTGAGATAGGAGGGCCTGGACCCAGCTTCCCTGAGTCCTGGGCCATTTGCATGTCTTTGAACCAGTCCAGATCCAGTACACAGATGATTTGGAGAGTTCTTGTCAAGGTACCTGTGACAGGACCTGACACATGTGTGCTTCATGCTTCCACTCACTGCGCTTCTCGGGGCCTAGTAGGGCTCCTCCGCAGATGAGCGGGATGTATGGGGCATGTGGTCTACAGGCTCTTCCAGCCCAAACACACAGCACTCAAGTGACCTGGATACAGTGTGTGACTGAATTCCAGAGATTCCTTTCATAAGCCTTTTGCTGTCACCAGACTAATCATTTCTCTTTCAAAGGATCAATGATATTGTCTGCCTCGGCACCTTTTCAGAGCCATTCCCTTTTCCTGAAACACTCTTCTTCCTCATCGTAATTGACGTGGTTATGGTCCCTCTGGAACGCGAGTTCCAGGGAGCTGTAGTCCTCCCCTTGGAACAGAGCCCAGAGCACAGTAGGCATTAAATAACTATTGGCTAAAAAATTAATCCAAATGATTA
>NW_005299817.1:0-676 GCF_000412655.1 Myotis brandtii
GTGATGGGGTACATGACAACATGAATGAGTCCTTGGGCTTAAAGCTCTAAATTTTCTCTTCACTGTAAAATGAGGATCTTTGTTCACAGCCAAGTCAAATGCAATGCCCGGAGGATGACTAAGGCACTTAGAAACGTCAGGGATCTCCCAGCAGAACCTTTGTGGTCAGGGAAAACTCATTTTCAGATTCTGCAGGGAATCCCAAGAAGGAGCATTTCTGCAGTGGGAAGGGCCTTCTTGCTGCAGGGGAGGGGAGGGAAGCACATTTCTGGTCTTTCTCCCAGATCCAGACTGGGAGGTGGATTCTGCCTCCTGTGTGTGGAGGTCACACACTAGATTGGCAAAGACTCAAGACTGTTCTCTACAGAACAAGGAATTTGAAACATGCAAAGCGACAGGGAGATGAAGGTTAGAACTGAAAGGTGATGCCCAGATGCCTTAGGAAGGATCCGCCTGCTCCCCTCCGGTCTACTCTCCCTCCCTGAGCCCCCACAAGCAGCTGTAAGGACCACTTAATGGCTGCATTCGGGGTGCGGAATAATTGTGGTCATTTCACAAATAATCTACCACCCACGTTTACCCATCTAGACAGACTCTCTGTTGCTGAGGTAGGTTCCTTTTACCCTCTACACTTTTTACAGGAAAACTAGCAAAAGGATAGGTAGAAAGAGCTAGG
>NW_005299818.1:0-676 GCF_000412655.1 Myotis brandtii
CATTCATTGGTTGCTTCTTGTATGTGCCCTGACCAAACATTGAACCTACAACCTTGGGATATCAGAAGGATGCTCTAAACAACTGAGTTAATTTATTCCTTTCAGCAAAGCACCACCCTATTCCCATTGGTCCCAATTAAGATGCAAACAATCACACTTTAGTTTAAATGAGTTATAAGATTGACTGATGGAAAGAGGTGGTTTGAAAGCATTAGAGCCTCAGTGGGGAGGAAGGGAATTTTGACATGGAAGGTGCCAAAGGGATCATACAATTTTGCAGGAGGCTGGCCGTAAGAAAATTGAGCGCAGGATGCTGCAATTTCCCTTAGTAACAGTTCAGATGTGACTCAACCTCATATTCAAGAATGTCTTCCTTGTCTCCATCCTAAATCCTTCATGCTATGGATTATAGAACAAAATGATCATTTATTTCTCCGCGTTATGGGCCCAGCACAGAAGGTATGACTGTATTTGTTACTGACGATTTTTTTTCTCGAGGTAGGAGCTAGCCATATGCAATCTCAATCCTAAAGTGATTTTCATTTGCTGGGAAAATTTGAAGACTATCTCTTGCCAGTCTGAGGTTAAACACAGAGGAAAATCTAAATGCAATTTTCCTGTTTGAGAAACAGTTACAATATTTTTAAGCAATTGAAGCTTCAAAATTTCAAATTTA
>NW_005299819.1:0-676 GCF_000412655.1 Myotis brandtii
TAATTATATACTAGTAGCATCGGGCATCCCAGTAGGAGAGAGGTCATGCAGCGCCTCCACTGGACTGAACACTCTCACTGACTTCCGTGACTTCAAAGGCTTTTCCTAGGGGGTGGCCTGAATCAAGTTGAGTGAGAGTGGGGAAAGCAGGGAAAAGAAAACCCTCAAGAGAGGGCTGAGGTGGGAAGAAGAGGGATAAGAGGAGTTTGCCTAGATCTCCCACAGCTCCCTCAGCAACTGCCCACGGGAAGGGGAAAGGGAGGGGCAATGGCTGGAGGCCAGAAAGAGATGGTGAAAGGCTGACAGATGGAGTGCTCCCTTTGAGGGCTCTCTAAGGACCAACCGTTGCAAAGCTACACAATGTAAAGAAGTAAATCAAATTGAGGAACATGTGCACTAAAGAAGGGGGAAATGGGAGGGGAAGAAGGAAGGGGGCTGAGAGAGTGAGATGGAGACCCCCTTAGAGCCCGAGGAAGAGAGACCACAGGAAGTTAGGGAGCGAAAAAGGAAAAGGAAGCCACCTCTTGGGTGGCTGGCATATTTCCATTTTTCTGGAACAGTGAGGGAGTAAGGGGAATGATATGGACTGAGAGGGTCAGCGAGTCATAATATCCCAAGGCCTTTGATGGGTCTTTATATTATTCTCAAATCTAGACAAGACTAAATTCTTAATACC
>NW_005299820.1:0-676 GCF_000412655.1 Myotis brandtii
TTTTCCTGAGAAGTTGGGAGCTCAGGCAAGTGCACCTGCTTTCCACAAGCCCTTTAGACAGGGCATGAGGACTCCAGGTGCCCCAATCCCCTGGCTCACTTCGACCATTTACTTTCTTGATTTCCATAGGAATTTGAATCATGGCACCTGCTTTACCCCAGCTGCCGTTTGAGACACTTTTTCTGACTGTTCAAACACTTTCTTATCGGGGCTATACATGCCAAATATGTTTGGCCCTCGTTTCCTAGCAATTGGAGATAATGCGACAGATTTTCAAAATAGGGAGCTATTTCCTGGAATTAATGCTGGCCATTTAAAAGAGCGTTTTCTCTGTAGGCCCATAGTCAGTTACCATGTGGGTGCCCAGCAGTCATGTCATTTCAAAAAGGACTCTTTCTAATGGGCTCGCTTACTAATCAGAAACTTCTGACTTTAGATAAATAGAACATTTTGTATTTGTGAAGTCAAAGGGTTTATTAGGAAAGCTACCTTCTCATCTAAAGAATTTATGTCATGAACTCAATTATGGTCCCCTTTCTCCGCCCCCCCCCCAAAAAAAAACCCTCATAGGTTAAACTCTTAACCTCAAGTACCTCAGAATGTGATTGTATTTGGAGGAGATGTGATTAAGTTCAAATGAGACCTTTAGGGTGGGCCCTAGTTCAATATCAGTAGT
>NW_005299821.1:0-677 GCF_000412655.1 Myotis brandtii
ACAAAGAAGAAATGCCCTATCAGAAAGGGGCCATGGGACCCCTGCCCCAGGCCATCGCGGCCAGAGGGAAAAGCAGACCTCGTTTGTTGCCAGATCTTCAACCTTAAAGTGCCAGAAATTTAAAAATGTTGGCTCCATTGAAAAGGAAAAAGGGAAAGCCAAACAAAATAGGTCTGTAGGCCAGATTTGGCTTCAGGGCTGCCACTCAGCAGTCCCTGGTCTCTCGGATAATAATAGCTAATGTTTATCAAGTGCCTGTGTGTATGGAGGGCACTGAACTGAGCACTTTACACACATTAGCACATTAGCCACGTAACAACCTGTGAAGTGGGCATTATGACCACGCTTGTTCTGCACAGGAGGAAACAGGCCCTGGGGGGCTGAGGGGCTGGCTCCAAAGTTGCAGCTTATTCCTGGTTTTTATCCTCTGTTCTCTGATATTGTATTAATTACATAGTAGGGACCCAGGATGCCTGTCCCCAGAAAATAATCCAATGCTTTTCCAAGCCTACCTGATAATATCAATTGCCTGTAGCCCATTTCCAGGCTCCACCCACCTCTACCCTCCATCAGAGCAGCACCAAGGTCTTCTTCAGCGAGCGCTTGGGAAACACCGCTGTCGGTAGTTGAGCTCAAGCAAAGGTTTCTTGAAGCTGGAATGACCAGGTGATGCTGGA
>NW_005299822.1:0-677 GCF_000412655.1 Myotis brandtii
TTTGTTCTTTAACCTTTATAGGAGAGTTAAGTGGTTTACACACCACCATATTACAGTATTAGAGTATTTGGAATTTTGCTATACCTTTACCTTGACAATTGTGTTGTGCATTTTCATGTTACTAATTAGTGTCCTTTCATTTCAGCTTGAAGAGCTACATTCAGTCTTTCTTGTAAGGCAGGCCTAGTGGTAATGAGCTCATTCAGCTTTGTTTGGGAGTGTCTTTATCTTTCCTTTTGAAGGACAATTTCACTGGATAGAGTATTCATTGTTGGCAGTTTTGAATATATCATCACACTTTCTCCTTGCCTGTAAGGTTTCTCCTGAGAAATCCACTGACAGCCTTATGGGAGTTCCCTTGAAAATTACAAGCTTCTTTTGTCTTGCTGCTTTTAAGACTCTTTGTCTCTGATTTCTGACAGTTTTATTTTAAAGTATCTTGGAGAAGATCTCTTTAAATTGATTCTGTTTGGGGACCCTTGAGCTTCATGAACATGCATGTCCAAAGCTCTCCCTGGATTTGAGAAAGGGAGCCCTGATAGAGTCTCTTAATAGGATCTGCTTCCCTGTGGTGCCTTTTGTTCTGAATCCTGGCTACTGTTCTCCCAGCCCCTCACCACCTCCCAGTTGTGCAGCTCACAGCTCAGTACTCTGGACAAGGTAAGAGAGAACCAGGC
>NW_005299823.1:0-677 GCF_000412655.1 Myotis brandtii
AAAAAAAAACATTTAGTAAGTCAGCCTAATGCTTAGAGGTAGCCTTCCCCACTGGAAACCAACTGTGGCTGCCTTTGCCCTACAGTGACAGAGTTGAGTAATATGACAGAATTATGGCCCAGGAATCCACAATATATAACTGCTCGCCGACCCCTGGATTATGGAAAGGTAGGAGAGGGACACCTGTCTTTCCAGGACAGTCAGGAGGTGATATTTAGCTGGGCTCCCATGGCTGCAAACACTTTTACAATCTATACTTTCAGCTTGAGTCTTTTTGGGGTGCCTGAGAAGAAATGCCTACCCATGTAGGGAGATCCCAGGGGTTGCACCCTGGGATCCGGGGAGCCTTGGAGACATCTCAGTGACGCTCGATGGAGCTTTGGTGGGACTAGTACCGACAGTGTCTATAGATTGAAGGGTGAGAGTTGGGGAACGGGGGGTTCAGACTCTAGTTTGTACTCAACATTTGAACCAGGAAATCTGGGTTTCACATTTCACACATTCATTATAGGTGAAATATTGGCTTATTCAGGGGTCTTTTGAGTAGAAGGCTGGGCCCACAAGGTCCAGCCTCTTCGCCTCTCTGGGCATCCACCTCATTGCCTCTTTGTGGACCAGTGCCTCCCAGGCTGGTGCTGGTTGTTCAGTTCACAGCACCTTGGTCTGGGCAATCAGAA
>NW_005299824.1:0-677 GCF_000412655.1 Myotis brandtii
TGCCTATTTCTAGCCCTTTTTAAATTACTCAGGTAGAAGCATCTCAATTTACTCTCCCACCTTTGGACAAAGACCGAAGGTTCCCTGACAAGTTGAAATTAGTATTCCTGTCACTTTCAGCCTTGATGGTCTATTCTTCCTCTTAAAGTTGAATTTTGCTTTCAAAACATACTTCCTCACACCTGTTGTATGGGGTTTTTCAATCTAAACATTTCCATGTTTAACTCTTCTTCAGAGGTCAGATTATACAAATCTTTCAACATCCTGGATGCTCTTTCCTGAAAACACTCTAGTTGTTCCAAATCTTTCATATGATGTGCTGCTCAAAAAGAAATTAATATCTCTCTGTAAGGTATGACTAGCATATAGAGGACAATAACTCACATTGTAACAATACTTTTAGTATGAATGATTTAAATGGCATTTAGCAACCACATTAAAGTATTACACATTGAGCTCATTAAATTTTAAGAGTAAAGGAAAAATTAATAAAAGAGACTGTATTGAAACTGAAAACATATGTTTGTCAAAAGACTCTATTAATAAAATAAAAAAGCAAACAACAGAATGGGACAAAATGGGGCAAAACGTAAATTGTATATATGTAATGGATATACATAAATTTTATATATGTGTACATGTGCATTTATATATGTATGTGTGTATGTATATATATA
>NW_005299825.1:0-677 GCF_000412655.1 Myotis brandtii
GCAATAGTTCCCGAATCCATCCTTATCTTTCCGTTCTCACAGCTCCAGTTCAGGCCTTTGACAATCTTATCGGGACTCTCATAGGAGCCTCCTCAATGGCCTCCAGGTTGCCAAGGCCATGTTCCTCCAGACCACAGCACCGCTGTGGGGAAGATTGTGTCCTTCCCCTACTCAGAGACTAACGCTGGCTTCCCACTTCCCATCTAACGCCAACTCCTGGGCATGCCTACTGTGGTCTAGCTTCCTTCTCTTGCCCTTGTACTTCCTCTGACTGTACCTCACATAAAGTCTCAAACATGCACGCAAATTCCCACCTTATTACCTTTGATCTCACTTCTCCTTCACTTGGAATACTTTCCATGCTCCCCCGGCTTTATTTCCCACCTTAATAAATGCCAATCAGTATTTCAGTGCTCAGCTTTAAAAACTACCTGCTCCATAAACTCCTCTATCATTTCCGCTAAAATGAATCTCCCTTGTTCTATGATTCCAAAGGCCCTTTGTTGGTATTCTTTATTCACAATTAGTAACTTCTGTATAACTAGAACTTTGGAGCTTATGAGATACTTCCAAATAACTCATCTCATTTGATTGTAACGCAGTGAGGCACATGTTTTACAAAAGAGGAAACTGAACAGTGTTGAGGACTAGGAGTAGAGTGGTGGTTATATATATAT
>NW_005299826.1:0-677 GCF_000412655.1 Myotis brandtii
CCTTCAGTCTGCAGGCAGATGCTCTTTCCACTGAGCCAAACAATCTCATTTTATAAATGAGAAAATTGTGGCTCACAAGGTTATGTAGTTTAGAAGGCAAGTGTACTAGAATCACAGTTCAGGTCTCAATATCTAACGCAGAATCCTGTCTTTTATACTGAGACACTTCTAAGTAATCGTCACAATTATGATCACCACCATTACCACAATAATAAATATCTGGGTGCCTTTCCTGAACTCATGTACCATTTTACACTGCACTCTTTATCTATAACTTACTCCTTTGATGATTTCCGTGACACTGCTCTGCTTTGTTTTCTTGAAAGCTTTCTAATTGTTCCTTCATACACCATGGGCCTCTCTTGATACACCCATCCCTTACATGCAAATGATGGTAACTCTATACTCAGCTTTCTAATGTTCTGTAATAAGTAAGCAGCACGATCTGGTGTTCTCCCAAGGCTAAAACCACATCCCATGCAATGAGCTCCACTGCTTCCTTAGGTCCCTTCCAGACATCTACCCCTGGACACACTTCACAGACAAGTAAAACCCAACACATCCAAAACAGAATTCAGTGACCCTACCCCTGTGTCAACCCAAATAGTAACCTCTTCTAGGCTCCTGTTCTTAATGGCTCAGGAAGCATCCAAAGCAAGAGACTGAGAAGTACACAC
>NW_005299827.1:0-677 GCF_000412655.1 Myotis brandtii
CTTGGTATGTATTTTTATAGACCAGTATTTTTAGACAAACACACAATTCAACATAAGTTAAAATACCCTGTAAATTAATCAAGTAGTATTGTAGCCTACTTTCTTAAATAACACAATATACTGTATCATAAAAATATTTCTGTGTTAATACGCATCTAACAGCATTACTTTTCATGGATGAATAAGAGTTCACTCAATGTACATGTAATTTTAAACAATTATTCCCTTAAAGTTGGATGTTTAGGTTGTTCCTAGTTGTACCCTATTATAAACGGGGCTGCAGTGAACATCCTTGCAGGTACAGGCTAGGACACTTTAGTAGATGAATGTCAATGTTAGGAAGCATCTTTAGGATAAATGCTTAGAAAGGAATCTCGAAATCCTTTTGAGACTTGGTCTCCGTTTCCTCCCACTCTCCACATGGCTATCTCGGAGGCTCCTGGTGGACTTTTCCTAGTCTCCTTCCAGTTAATACAAAGGCATCTCTTTGCACTGCTCTGCATGTGACTTATTCTCATGCTACCGCGGGTTTCCTGAGGAGTCACCAGTGTTTGGAGTGTTGTGACGGGAGAACCAGAAGCAACGGTCAAACAGAACAGTGGCTCATCCCAAAGAGCAACTTGCTAATACATTTCTAATAAGGGATGAGCTCCTCACTGAAGCAGGATCAGCAGTCA
>NW_005299828.1:0-677 GCF_000412655.1 Myotis brandtii
ATATATATATCACTATAATGTCAGATAGTGAGAGTTACGTTGGACAAAAATAGAATGGGGTAAGGGGAGAGGGAGAGAGAGAAAGTGAATGTGTGCATGGGCACCCTAGTGTGGGGTCTCAGGGAAAGCCTTTTTCAGTGGGTACCTTTTGAACAGGGGCCCGAATGAAGCAAGGAAGCAAAACTATGTGAATATCTGGGAGAGAACCAATCCAGGCAGAGGGAATGAGATAGGTATGTGTGAGAAGTGGCAAAAAGATGAGTGTGCCTGGAGAGGGACGGGGTGGGTCAAGAGTGGTAAAAAAGAGGTTCCGAGTGAAGGACCAAGTCAGGTAGGCTTTGTAGGTAAGGAATTTTGGATTTGATGGGAAGGTATTGGACAGAGTGATATGATCTGATTGACCAGTTACATAAAAGTTATTATAATCATGCAAACACAAAAGATTATATTCTTCCAAATTGACCATATCTATACTTCTCTTCCTACATGTACTTCTAACAATGTGACCCAACAAGAAAAGGGCTCTGTGTTCCCTCTCCTTGAATCTGGGGAGAAGCTTGGGATTGTCCCAACCAGTGGAGTATGTTAGAAGTGATTGTATGTGCCTTCCAAGGAGAGGTAGTAAAAACAATAAAGTTTCTGTTTGGCTTCAAATCTCTGTCTCTGTCTTCTGCTTT
>NW_005299829.1:0-677 GCF_000412655.1 Myotis brandtii
ATTTGGAACTAGAATATTAGAGAGTTCAGTTAGTCTCGATACACAATTGGAAGCATAGCAAATACCTTTGAGAGCTCTGTGACCTGAAGTAGAGAGGTAATTAGAGAAAGAGTACTTTCTGGCTCATAGGAACTATTTTGATCCCTCTCCAAGGACTGGCTGCACTCTTGCCTTCACGTAACTGGCCATACCCTTGTATTTCTATATAAATTCTCAAGTACTTTGAGTTGTTTTTTATTACTGAGAACCAAAGTGACAACTAAAACTCAAATTTTGGATTTGAATATTTCCTCATTACCTTTATATGAAAAGATGTCACCCTTTTCTGACTATCTAATTCTAGAACCAACCCATCCATAAGCATTAAGAGTGAGTCTAAACTTGTCTATTTTTTATTTCACTCTTCAGATCTGTCAAAAGAATAGTGTGGTCAAGTTCCAAAGGATTTAAGACCAGTTAGCTAAAATCAGATTTCTCCTGCCAGCTTTCAAAGTAGTAACTGAATTCAAGGAACTACCCCCTGGGATCTCCAATAAAACCTATGATTTAATATGGCAATATGCTTTTTTAAAAAATCAATAAAGCAAACATGTGCTCATACCATACTGTGGCTCAATGATTTCAAAGAAAATATTTACGAAATAAGTTTGGATTTATAATAAGAGTTTCTAAGTAAA
>NW_005299830.1:0-677 GCF_000412655.1 Myotis brandtii
ACAAATACAGTTCATAGATAAAAAATGTCAGAAACCTTTTTCATATTTTCAGCAACTATTGGTTGAGTGCTTTTAATACACTCAGTGACAGGTACTTCCCTAAGCCTGCCACATACTGAGACATGGCTTTGCTCAAGTTACTAATAAGCCTATTTAGAACTTCAATTTCCTAATGTGTAATAATAATACCTGCCCCTACTTCATGGGTTGTTGGGACTACAAATTGGGATAATAGCTTGAAAATACTTATTATAGAGTTTGACATATACTAAGCACTCAATATATTAATATTAGTTTCAGAGAATTTAGACAGTTGGGGCTTAGGAGGATAAAGGATTATCTTTCTAATATAAATAACATTTGCATTGTGATAGTAGTGCCAATAGATGGTATTTACAAATAATTTCAAATATTTTTCAAAGTATTTTTATTACATTGTCTTCTGTTATTGTGATGGATTTACTTCATTTTACCTTCAGAGAGAAAAATAAATGTGTTTACCAAGTTCCTCTTACTTCTTTTAATCTTTCCCTGTTGCATGTCTGTTTCAGATTACATTATGCCATTTTTGTTGCCATTTAAATTAAAATGGAATATACATGATGCAACCTTAAACTTTAAATATATACAGTAGGCCTCCTGGTCAGCAGGAGATATATTCCAAGACCCAAGGGATG
>NW_005299831.1:0-677 GCF_000412655.1 Myotis brandtii
GTATCTACATGGCCTGGTCCCCACACCGGTCACAGCGATTCACCAAATCACGACCACCTTTAGCTTCTCCTGGCAATGAGCCAACTCTTCATACAGTTTCCCGCTAAGATGTGTCATCATCAGGAGCACAAATGAATGTCATTCCACCTGTGACTGGTGGTGCTATTTATACACAGCGTTGAAAATATTCCACTCGTGGTTACGAGTCTTCTCAGCCCCACGTCTTGGGGAATTCTGTGGGGGTGATTCCCAGGCAGTTACCGAGTGGGGGGAGTTCGCAGGAGAGCAGTGAATTACCTCACACAGTCCCCTTGACTGGCAGCTCTGAAAAAACAGAAGCTGTCTTTATTATCGTCCAAGGAATGTTCTTCCGGTGGGTCATGAAGCCATCGAGGCAAATGCTATTTTGATCGCCTTAGTGGGTTATTTTTAAAACATTTAATTTCCTCCAAGAACAATCAGGACAGCAAATCCCGACTCACACCCTCCAGCTTAAACTGCACGGAGAAAATCCTACTGGTTTTATTTTGAGCAAAGCTGAGGCCGATGGGGGGAAGGGAAGAAAAATAATTTACCCCTTCGCGAAAGTCTCACTAAAAAGGAGGTGACTTCTACGGGCACAGTCGACGGTGTCACATTCCGTATCCAGGCGACTGCACTGTTGATTTGTGGGAAAA
>NW_005299832.1:0-677 GCF_000412655.1 Myotis brandtii
CCCCCATAACTACTTATCTCGAATTTGTCAAATTTCTTAAAGTGACCCAAGCCATAGGGCTTTTAATAGGTCATTCACAATAGCAAGTAATAAAGTAAACTCAGTTAATATGAAGGACTCGTAAAATTACTCAGGTTATATTTTCTGAACTTACCTCTCTCACATGCTTTCCTGCTGCTCCCTTATTCCCCAGCCTCAGATGCTTCCATCTCTACCCCTGCCGGAGGTGGGGACACCCTGCTGACAGCTAGAATTCGAACACTGTCATCAGGTGGGACACTATTCCAGCCTAAGGCACCTCGGCTGCCAGCCATGCTCTACTCATGCTCATTGTTGTGAGCGGGACATAAGTGACACCCTGACGTGTACAAGTAGACTGAAGGAGAAGCCTAAACCTACACAAACTGCAGCTACCTAGCTTTTATCAGATTTCAGAGAAATTCACATTCATGTAAAACAACACAAATATCACTGCATGATGCCGTGAAGCCCAATATATCATCTTACAAAATTTTCCTTTTTCTTCAAAAGATGAGTACCAGGTTGTTTTTCTTTCATTTACAGGAATGTATGGAATACATATAGTGATGTATGTATGTATGTGAGTTTTGAATGAAAGGAGAGGATGGGGCGTTATATCTAAAGTGAAAAGAAGGTACACAGAAAGAGAGAGAGAG
>NW_005299833.1:0-677 GCF_000412655.1 Myotis brandtii
CACAGCACTGAGATAAATCTCTTGAGCTCTGCCCACAACTATTGTCTCTTCTAAAAATAATTATTGAATTATCCAAGAAATCCATACTCATATCTACACCCAAGTGTCTGGGAGCAGAGAAGTTCTGTCATCTGGGGGATACATGTTTTCCAGCAAAAGGGATATGAATCCTCTTCCATGAACTTCACATCTGATCTGGTCTTGCAGAATTCTAAGAGTTGTCAACCACTTACCAACCAGGCCAACTCCAGTGTTATGCACTGCCATGCTCGACTGGTGTGACACACTCAGGCTCCAGTTACAGTTCTGTTGGACCACAGCACATCACACTGTAAAATGACATTTGAGTTTTAAGGACTTTCTGCCTATTAGCAGTAAATTCTGATGGTGTCAGCCTTTACCAAGGGCCTAGACGCCTTATTTACCTGAAACCATGTCATCAACCCAGAGTTTTCAACCCTTCAGGGTCATTATATTTTATTTTCTCTTCCCTGTCATGAGATTGAGGATAGGACAATATCCAAATATACTACCTTGTTTCCTGACTAGAAACTCAGTTTCTAAGGTTTCAGGTTCCTCTCTTTCTGGAGGAATCTTAGGCTCCTTTTGCAAAGGTTCTGCCTACTGGCTTGGCCATAAGGGTATTGTAGACTTAGACTGACTCATAAAATCCTAAC
>NW_005299834.1:0-677 GCF_000412655.1 Myotis brandtii
TCTGCCTGAAAATAAATAAATAAATCCAAGCTGGAACAGACTTTAGAGAGCAAGAGGGAGAAAGAGAGAGAAGGAGAAGAGAGAGAGAGAGAATCCTGAAAGTAACATTCTATTTGGATGCTTCAGATTAAATTTTCTTAAAACTAGCTCTGCCCAGATTTCCTAGTTTTTATGATCTAATAAATTCTCTTTAGATTAAATCAGTCTGAGTATCTGTCACGTAACTGAAAGGAAGCTGAATGATACCAAAAATGGTATCTAATTGATATGTGCAAGTGACAGAGGCTGGAACATGAGCCTGACTAGTTGAGGCAGGTGTGAATCCGTGAGCATGAGAGTCCTCCAGTTCCAAGACAGAGGTTGAAAATCCTTGAGCTAATGTGTACTTATGTAGTCATTTTATGCCACGCATACAATTCTATGCCCTCCTTTCTTCATTTAGTGCAATTATAGTGATAATGACAATAGTTGCAATTATTAAACATTGAGTATCGTATGCTATGCATTTTCCAGGCATGCTCTCATTTTATCACCCGGTTCTTTCTATCAGGTAAGTGTTATTATAATTAAAAACTAGTGTTAGCATGTCTGAATAAGTTAAGAAACATGCTTACATTCAAATACCTAAAAGAATTCAAACTTTGCCCTAGCCAGTTTTGCTCAGTGGATAGAGCTTT
>NW_005299835.1:0-677 GCF_000412655.1 Myotis brandtii
GGGATAGTCAATGAAAGAATGAGCCACATCAGTGTAGGGGTCAGGCAGGTAGGGGGCTTTTGGAAGCACGCGAGCTAAGACACCAAGGCCTGTTAGCGCTGCTTAACCCTTCATCTCTCTTTAAATCCGAGACCTCCTTATGCCTATATTCTGGGCACCTATCTTATTCTCTTCCCCCAGAGACTAGAAAATCTATGACCGCTAAAGCCTCGCGGGAATAGAAGTGATGGCAGCAAGGGAGACAGGAAGATGTCTCCAGCGACTGGGAGACTGGCACGTGAGGCTGCAGCCCCCCAGGGCCAAGTCCAGAACGGCTGGCGCTCCCAAGGGGCTCACTGTCAAAGGGCAGAGAAGTGGCTTTGCAGGAAACACAATGAAAGAACAAGAACAACGAAGACCTAAGGGACAGCAGATCAGATGAGAAAAATCCTCAGTCACGTGTGCGTTGTAATTTCCACACCCCAGCAGGTACTGCGAAGCTAAATGAGGGCCTACCTATGCACTTTAGGAGACTAAAATGGCAGTGGGTCCTGAGGCGAGTTTTCCAGCTAAAGGGCAGATCTGTAGGGTATGGACAACCAGGAGGACTTAGAATCTGCCAATACAAGAACGTACAAAAACTTAGCACGTCGCCCTGACAGGTTTGGCTCAGTGGATAGAGTGGCGGCCTGCGGACT
>NW_005299836.1:0-677 GCF_000412655.1 Myotis brandtii
ACACACACACACACACACACACACACACCCCTCCACCGTGGCCCAAGAAGCTTCACCTCCTGATACGAAGCGTCTCATTATGCAATCACCGCAGAAAATCACAGCACCAGAGGGGTCTTCAGAGATCAGCCCGCCACTGCTTTTCAATATTTCCTTTAATCCACACAACCCTTTCTTCAAATGAAATCTCACACCGAACGGCGGGGAGCAGACGGCGATGACTGCAGACGGGCGCATGGAGATGGATGCCTGTCGTGTGGCACCCACGGGGGACACGTGTCCCTCCACAGAATGTCTGGGGCCCCAGAGCCCCTGGGGAAAGCCATGGGTCTCACTCAATTTAGAACCCGGTACCCAGAGAGGAGCCGGGACTGGCCCGATGTCACACAGCAAGTGGTAGCAGGTGGGGACCGCGTGGGCTCCTTCTGCAGCCCCAGAGGTCACCTCTACAGGCTCACCCCTGTGTCTGGCATCGTCAGACATGCCCTCCCTCCAGCAGAGGTGGCCGGGGACCGGGGACACTGGACGTCATTCTGGCCCATCCCTGCCCTGTCCCCACACGCCCACACCTCATTGGTTACCCTGTTCTTTTGGTGCTGCCTCCTTAGTCAATATGAGCTTTAGGGTGAAGCCAAGAGTTCAGCTTGTCCTTCAAACCAGCTCCGAGACCCTGCCCC
>NW_005299837.1:0-677 GCF_000412655.1 Myotis brandtii
AGAAAGGCATGCTCCTGTACAATGGTAGCTCATAAAATTTCCTTTTAGAGAAGTGCAGGTATTGAATCAAAATTTAGTTATAGCCCTACTTATTCAGAAGGCCTAGACCCCTCTAGACATGATTGAAAAATGAATGCCCCTACTTTTATCTTTAACTTAGCAGTTATTCCTGTCATCCTTTAAATGACAGGAATACCGATGCCACAATTAATGTGTACTTTGAGAAGCAATTCATTGTTTAAAATGCATGACGCTAATTAAGATACATTTTAATTTTTTTGAAGTATCTCTCGCCAGTTAACAACTTCACCCTGTCTTTCAAAGTAGTTTAAAAATTCTGTCTTATATATTTAAAAAAAGATGTTTTCTAAAAATCCAATATTAAGTTCTAAATCATGGTGAACAGTTTGTTGAACCTTGTGGATGACATTGTCACATCTCTGTGATCTTAGTTCACAAAAAGAAAAAGCCAGAGCAGAATGCTTCATCAGCTAATCCTCACATTTTACTTTCACACCCATGGGAAATATTCTCATTTGAGATGACAGCTGTAAATTTTTATAATCACCATGTGATATCTAGTCCTTGCAGTTTGCTGGCCACTTTGTCAGCTGTGTTGACATTTGATAGCTAGGATATACCTAAAAGGACTTTTCAGGGAGAATGGTACCTTTTTT
>NW_005299838.1:0-677 GCF_000412655.1 Myotis brandtii
TTTTTTTTATGTCTGCTTAGATGAGTTTAGAGTTATAAGAAGGCCTTTACTACTATGTCAAAAATCTAAATGGTAAAGACCAGATTTCCCCAATGTTAGGGAAGTCATTGTTTTTATAGACAGTGTATAAAAAATAAATATAATGCCAGGAATGACAAGATCCCATCAAAGGGGCCAGTAGGTATTCATAGATCAAATAAGTGAGCTGACTAGGTTGGACATGTATGTAACATTAGTGAGTTAGTTTTAATTGTAGCAAATAAACAACTTTCTATGAATATTTTATGGGTTATAGTGGTTTCGGGGGTTTTGTTTTCCTGAACAAATATAAGAATCTAGAAAATTATTGGGTCAGGATAACTTAAAATTTATTTACTGGAAATATAGAAGATAAAATAGATTATTACAATCAGGGTTAATGAATACTACTTGAATAGTATTTGGAGACTACCACTATATTTTTTTAAATATGGGAATAGCTTAAATAAACCTTATTTTACTGATGAATCAAGAAATTCTTAATTGAGCATCTAGCATTTTGAGCATAATTCCAAGGAATTATGGAGAGACATGAGATAGTCAATGTATGTAATTTGATTGAATTTAAGAACCCATAAAAGTTTCTCTAATTTAATCTTGGACTGCTCTGCCTATTTAAGAAACCTTGGGTAGAATTT
>NW_005299839.1:0-677 GCF_000412655.1 Myotis brandtii
GGACGTTATTAGAATTATGGTGATAACAACTCACCAGATGCCGTATTCGGTTAATCTGTATTTAGCCAAGTAAAGGTCTCTATAGCATGAAATAAGGGTTGGAGGGAGCTAGAGATCATTATACAAAACAGCTCGCATTGAGCATCTCAGGAGTTTGTTATAAAAGACAAATTCCTCTTTCTTCTTTAACGTTTTGTGCTGTGTGATGATAAGGCCTCAGATTTCTTGGCTGTGATAAGCTTTTTTATACGATGATGCTCAACATTTATCCTTGTCAATAATGTTCATCTTGATTAAAAAGCTGTAATATTTATAATACCTGATAACAATTAAGAGTACACCATGTTTTACAGCTTAAGTACATGATTTCACATGGTGTTAATAGAAATTATCACATTTCTTTAAGTGATAATTTTTCACTTCTAAAGAGATTCTACAAGGATCAGCTCCATGGAGAGTAGGGAGAGAGCTTGGTGGAAAAGAGGAGGTAGAGCTAATGAAGCAAAGATTTCACTTCAGAAGGAATAAACTAATGATAAGAAATATCCCTCAGATCAGAAAGAACGTGTAAGAAACTATGGTTCTTTGGTAACATCCAAACATATTTCTCATATGTCTCTTACCTAGTCACAAAGTTTTGTTTACTTTCTAGTAAAAATAAAAAGCAAGCCAGGTGT
>NW_005299840.1:0-677 GCF_000412655.1 Myotis brandtii
TTTTACATTCCACCCCTGAATTTTTTTGGTTCTTGTTCAACTTTCCTATACTTAGATTAAGATCTTAATCTTCATTTACAAGTCTAGAATTACATCTTTCACCCCAGTAAATACTTCTTCCACATTTACAAATGTTATGAAAGCCTTAACAATTCCAAATGTTCTCTATAACTATGATCTGGTTGTTGGGCCCCACACAGAAAAATAAAAACTTACAGAAAATCACCAATTAAAACTATCACAAGAGTAAATGCATTTTTTTCAAGGAAATGTGTACGATAAACAGTGTTTTAAAATATAGTTTTGCTTTAGCATTTTCTTTTCAGATTCTCTATTAAGAAAATGTTAAATCAAAAACAAATTTTGCTAATATGAAATTTTCACACAAAATGTTTCTGATAAATATCAACAGGCATAGAAACTTATTCAAAGATTTATTATTAGATGTTTTATCCCCACACACAAAAGTAGAATGAGTCATACTCCTCAGACTTTGTTCCTATAAATGTCATAAGTAGTGACATTAGTGGAGACCACATTGTCAAACCAAGGTCAAACTGAATTTTGGATACAATAACACAATGACATCGTGATCTCCATTACTTTAGATTCTCTTAAACATTAACCCATTTCTCATTGACCTTCTCATTCAGTGGGAAACATAAAAGGCTGTGCTT
>NW_005299841.1:0-677 GCF_000412655.1 Myotis brandtii
CGGTGGGGTGGGGGGCCCGCAGGCTGCAGAAACAACAGCTGGCTTTAATGTTCCAGAAAAGAATAGCTCTTCACTGGAATCAATTTGTTCTCCCTCCTCCGAAATCCAGAGCCAATTCCAGGGTTTGCTCCTGGGAAGTCGGCTCAAATGCGGTGGGACAGCTGAGCACAGGCCAGCACTCATCACTCCATGCGGATTGGAAATATACAGAAAACGTGGTGAGGCCTGACCAGGGGACGGATAGCTATCTGTGGCCGTGGCCTCAGCCTCTGGCAGTTCAGAGGGAGCTGAGGCACCCCCCCTCCCCCTCGGAGTGCAGGGACAGGGGTCACAGGGTGCCTTTCTCTCCTCTGAACTCCCAGGATATGCATCTGTCACCACAGGCCCGTTGAGGAATTTTATTCATTCTTGTGACACGATTGACCCCTTTCCACAGGTCAGATTTTGGTGCCAAGAGAGACCCAGAGCAATAACGTGGTCCAGCTCCTCATTTAACAGATAGAGGCTCTGAGGCTCAGCCGGGTGACTCCCAAGGTCACTGCCCAGGTGTCCTGCCCACCAGCGCGGTGCTCTCTCTCTCAAACCAGCACCTGCTTTCTGATGGGGACTTGTCCAGGGCCTCTCAGCTTTGTCACCTGCCCTGCTGTCTCCCTAGACAAGCGAGCATGTGAGTGAGC
>NW_005299842.1:0-677 GCF_000412655.1 Myotis brandtii
CACATTTCTTGACTGCTTGTATCGCTGGGCACTGCCGCTGAAACTCATTGAACCCTCTCCTCCATTGCCTTCAGTGTCTAGACAACGCTCATTCTCTGCTTCCTTCCCGGATTTATTCTTCCTTGTGTCACTGGCTGACTCTTCCTTCCCTACCCCATTCCTTAAAGAAAGGTCTTTCTCCATAGTTTTTGTTCCTGATTTTGTGGGTTTTCCTTTTTCTTTACTACATCCTTCCTGGGCCATATTCTTTTCTGCCTTGCTTTCCTCCACCACTTAGATGATACTGATGTCTACATCCTCAACTCTGACCTTTCTTGGGAACTTCCTCTTTTCAAAGGATAATTAGGCACCTTTGTAAGTCTTTTAGGTTCCTCTACCTGGCAGATCCAAAACTGAACTAAGTATCTCCTCGCTCCCTTCCTAATTTGATTTTTTTTCTCTTGTATTTTGTATCTTGCTCAATCCCATCTTTGAATCTCATCAAACTAGAATTCTCAGAGTCAGCTTCTCTGTTTATCTTGTTCATTGTGGTAGTCAGGCTCCAAGATGCCCCCAATTATGCTCACCTCCTAAAATGTGCATCTTTTTATGGCCTATGTGACTAAGGAATATGCTAGAAGTGGTGATGTGTGGCTTCTAAGTTAGGTCATAAGAAGAATGACCACTTCACCTTATTC
>NW_005299843.1:0-677 GCF_000412655.1 Myotis brandtii
ATTGCTACAGGACACAAATTAAGCACTCAATAAATGTCATTATTACAATCAAACTGTACAAAAATACTGTAGGACATTCGCAGACAAAAGGAATCACTTTCAAATAAAATGCTCAACAGAGCCTCTGGCAGGAATGTGTGCTTTCAATTTGCTCTAGTTCAGGGGTTGGCAAACCAGAGCCCATGGGCAGGGCAGCAGGACATCTGCTTTTGTAGGGCCTGTGAGCTAAGAATGGTTTATACTTTTCAAAATAGTTGAAAAGACTCAAAAGAAGAATATTTCATGACACATGAAAGATATGTGACTTCAAGTTTGGGGGTCCATAAAGTTCAATTGGAACACAGTCATGCTTCCGCACTATAGGGAGGGAGGGCAGTAATTGCAACAGGGACCATACCACCCACAAAGCCACAAATATTTAGTCACTGGTTTAAAAAAAAAAAAAAAGTTTACCAACCACTGCTCTAGAAGAATGGGTGGGATTTCAGTGGGCAGAACTGGGGTGGGAGAAAGGAGTGGGCAGAGAGGAACAAACATCCCAATCAAGAAATGAAGGAGTGAAAACATGAAGGAAAACCCCTGAATGTTGTAGGAACAATGGGAAGACCAATTTGGCTGAAGCAGAGGGTCCAAAAATCAGTAGACATTACTGAGCCCCATTACTCTGTGCTTTGTTG
>NW_005299844.1:0-677 GCF_000412655.1 Myotis brandtii
GAACTAAAAGTTCTGTCTTGAAATGCAGCTGTTTAGGAAAGTAAACATAAATGAATACCAAAAGGCATACCTTTCCTTCTGGGCTTTAACATTATTTACATATTAAAACTTGAATTATAGAGAATAACTTTTTTTCTATTTAAATCTTTAGGCATTAAAAAAATCTGACCACATGATGATATATTTCTTTGATTACATTTCATTTTGCAGAGGTAAAAAATTTCAGGGTCACTTCAACTATTTCTATTTATTAGTGACAATTAATAGAATACTTCAGTCTTTAAGCTAAATTGTATATCTACAAGGAAAATAAAATATAGATTCCCAGCTGTAGGAAAAAAGGAATTTTTAATTTTCTTAAGGGCAAAATAAGTGAGAAAAAAAGTCACTTGGCCCAAAAATACATGAATAATTGTCATTATAAAGTGCCTATAATTTGAAGCTTGGTAATCTAGCTATTGTTGGAGAAATAAAAAAAATACCTCTTAGAAAATATAGTATACTAGAAAGGTTTAATAAAAATAAAAATGCATAATAATATAGCTCGGGCTATATTACAATAGAAGGGCAGAGGAACACAAGCCTATCATAGAAATAAAATGTACAGTCCCACCTTCAGGAGCTTACACTATTTTGGAGGCAAGGGAAACACACACACACACACACACACACACACA
>NW_005299845.1:0-677 GCF_000412655.1 Myotis brandtii
GTTCGCAGGGGGCCCGAGTGCATCCACACTCCCAGGGCCTGTCCCTCAGAAGGTCAGGGAAATCTTCCCGGGCCAAGAAGCGTATACAGCACTGCCCGAAATACACTCACAGCGGTGGAAACAGCCCGGGCCGAACTAAATGGCCACCCTCAGGGGTGGACGGGTAAGTTAAGGCCCTTCCTCATGGGAGCCTATCACACAAACATTAAAATTATGTTTACAACAACACTGGGAACTGTTTATGCTGGGACATGAAATGAATAGAGCAAAATACACAAACTGAACATAGTCTCATCTCAAAATGGTAAAAAGAATGCACTGAAATGCCCAGGAGGACACAGCAATGGTAACAGGAGTTGCCTCTGGGCTGTGAGGCTGGGCTGGGGAGAATTGCTCTTTTATTCCTTTGTGTATGTCTCCAAATTTCCAACAACAATAATGTAATCATAATAAAAATAATAGCTAGTGTTTATACGGGGCTTCCTAACTGCCAGGGACTATGTATGCTAAAAGCTGTACATGCACTAACTCACTGTATCTGCCCCCTATACAGGCAGATACAACCACAAATGTCTTACAGATGAAGAAACTACGGCACAGAGAGGTTACGTTACTTGCCCATAACCACACAGTATGTGTTAGAGCTAGGATTTGTCACTTTTAAAATGAAAAAAAAA
>NW_005299846.1:0-677 GCF_000412655.1 Myotis brandtii
GAAAAAAGCCCACAAAATACCTGGCTATGGAAATCAGCAGGGGTTCTGTCTGCCCTGGTGAGAGGGTACTGCTCTCCTAGGGGCCATGGCACTCACCCGGGGCTCTGCAGGGGGATGGCAGCTGGAGTGGACCAGACTGAGCGGAATGGCTGCGGGTAGAAGGTGTGAGTGACAACAGCAAGTGTCCCTGTGCTAGGTGCCACCCAGGGACGCCATCTTGGCTGAGTGGAGCATTCCCCTCCATTCATCTGCCTGGGGAGTGGCAAAGAGCCCCTGTCAGCCGAGTCCTGGAAGGCCCACCCTGCCAGGATTGCACCTGGTGGGGCGGTCTGTTTCTGCCTCCAGCCTGAACCGGTGGTGCAGACTTTATTGAGGAGCTCTGGAGGAAGCTCAGGCAAACTGGAGGAGTGCCAGAGGCACACAGGGAGGGAGAGAGTTGTGCAGCTATTGGGCAAAGCCATTTCCCCTTCACACGCCTGATCAGTGCCACTGTCGCTGGGTGGAGCCTTCTCTCTTCATGGTCAAAGCCTGGTCTGTTTTAGCCTGGTGAAATCTGCAGGTCCCACCCCGCCTCAAAGGTCCACAGGTCCCAGGTGGGTGGCAGCTAGCACTGAGCACTGGTGTACCCTGCACTTCTGCAGAGTGGCCTCAGACCCACACTGGCATTGAGTTTGACT
>NW_005299847.1:0-677 GCF_000412655.1 Myotis brandtii
TTTTTTGTTCTCCAATGTTTCTTTTCCTTAGCACTGTGTTCTTGTTTTGTAGACGAAATACCTTCTCTGATTGTTCTGAAGATATTAAAGATGACAGTTTGAAGAAAACCTCAAAACTTCAGGGTTGTTGTTTTTTCTGACCAAATCTTTCTTGAATATGGGAAGTTTTTCTCAAATATTTTATAAAATTTCATTTTCATTAATATTTCATAGTGAGACTCTGAAAAGCAGATTGGAAGCTATGTGGTTCAGCTTGAGGACTGCTCATTCATTGGCTATTTTTTCTTATTTCAGTAAAATGCCTTTGGTGGAGGTATAGTATTCCTAGGACCACTAAATTCTTCAGAGAAGAAACCGCCAATCTTTCACCTGGGGCGGGAGATGGGAGGAGCTTAGCCACCAGCCCTCCATGCATAGGAGAGGGAAGGAGGACGGAGGAGTGAATTCTAGACAATTCTGTACTGTCTATAGAAATTCAGTTTGGCCTGTGCCTCATCATCACTTTCTTCTTCATTTTGGGTCTCCAAGTCCTGGCAAGTGAAACTGTCGCTCTTCATGCATTGTCTGGCTTTGTGACCATGGCTTCCTCAGCCTTGATAAATCCATATTGGTTCTGTTTTCTAGAAATTAATTGAAATTCCTTCTTTTTTTATATATATATTTTATTGATTTTTTAC
>NW_005299848.1:0-677 GCF_000412655.1 Myotis brandtii
TCATAGTGACCGGTCATTCCAGTCATTACGGTATTCCTGGCTTTTTATATATATAGATTAGAGATGGAATAAAAATAAACCGCACACATGGCAGGATTTCAAGATAGGAAGTGTGTTTTCCACAAAGCTGTGTCACTTCTCAGTCTACCTCATAACCAGGGCAATAACTGATACTACAGCTATAAATAAGTCCCAGCTCATTAGTGAGGCTTCCTCATTTTCTACACTATGTCAGTATGTACTTTATCTTGGCATGTTATCTCTACGTCAATTAAGGTTATTTCCCGCTTTCCCTTATCACAGAAAAATAATTCTGGTCTGCTGTTATTATGTAGCCTAACACTGGTTCCTATTTCAGTGTCCTTTACTGCTCTTTCACTCTCCTTTACATCTTGAATATTGAGTGGGGTCTTATCTGGCTCCTTCTCTTACAGCCCATCTCATTTATTACGCACAGGTGCAACCATCTGACCAATTTTTGATGTCTTCTGGTGAAATCCTATCTGACATTTACATGTTAAAATAAATTGTATCATTATTGCATTTATTTTGTTTCTCCATTATATTATAGCTGTGGTGTTACATTCCTTTTTTTAAGTTATAAGCATAGGTAGGTTTACTAGCTATGAATTTTATTTCAGCACATATCCTATCTAATAAAAGAGAAACATGGTAAT
>NW_005299849.1:0-677 GCF_000412655.1 Myotis brandtii
GCTTTTCCAAGGATACTGCAGGGTCCCTCCAACATCTGAGCGTATAATAGGTCACCAGGTAACACAAAGTGAGCAGCAAAACAAGAAACACTTGTCGGTATCCCAAAGATAACATGTGGGCTGTGAAACATAAAGTCCCTGTTTCAGAAACTTGGTAACTGTGCTGTCATAAAGAGACACCCAGTCTTGCCAGTGCTGAAATCTCATGTCCTGCTTAAAGGGACATTAGAGATCCTATCTTCAAAATCTCTGAAGCCAAGGGTGAACTGAATCCAAGTAAAACCACCACACAAAATGCCTACATCTAAATTCGGGCTAGATTGCATCACCCTTCAGAAGAGCAGCCTGGAAGAAAAGGGTCATAATGGACCGTGTCCTTTACTCAGGTTAAATTAAAAATGTTTTTGTCTGTACTGGTTTTTTAGACATAGTGTCTGATATACAATAGAAAAGTATATCATACAAACAACTAACCAAACAAGGCTGTGTATGTGAAGTCAAGAGAGTATATAGTCCATGAAAGTAGACATATAGACCCTGGCTGGGTGGCTTGGTTGGTTGAGAATTGTTCCATACACCAAAAGGCTGCAGGTTCAACTCCTGGTCAGAGCACAAACCTAGGTTTCATGGTCAATCTGGGTTGAAGCTCATGGAGGTAACCAATTGATGTTTCTCTT
>NW_005299850.1:0-677 GCF_000412655.1 Myotis brandtii
AAGGACTTTCTGGTTAAAAGGGATCTTTTACCAAGGATGTGTCATGTGCCCAATTCTCTGGTACTGTGCGCTCAGAACACTTCGTTTCAGGGCATGTGAATAAATGGGATGCCCCTTACCCCCATCCCTGGGAATGCATTACAGTGTTAATGTGGAGCAGAGGGGGAGGATGTTCTCTGTCACATGGTCGCCTCTGTGACCATCCCAGGAAGGGATGCTGGTGCAAGCTCTCCATCTTCACTCTAGGAAGTGACAGATAGACTTGCTTTTAGAGATATCACAGGGCATGGAGATTACAGCACTACTTCACAGACATTCTCAGACAGTGATGACCTATTAGTGCACACAGTTAGAAAGCACGTCATCTGTACAATTATGATCCATCTAAAATTCAGAAATTGTGGTGTCATTCAGGGGCCAGGAGCCTGTTTTCATTCCGTGGTAGGAGTTTGGCTTGCACAGCGGAGGCCACAAGCTGCAGTGGTTAAGAACATGCAACTACCAGGGCTCCAGCTGCAGGTCTACCAACACAGAAGCAAAAATGGGAACCTTGTAGAGTTCTTAGCATAGGAATAAATTATTAAAAGCATGGGTAAAGAAGGCTGAGTTAATTAGAAATCATTATATTTGTAATAACCATGCTGAAGAGATTATTCTATACTAGAGGCCCGGTGCAC
>NW_005299851.1:0-677 GCF_000412655.1 Myotis brandtii
TAGTCAGCCTCGTTTATCTTTGTTCCACTTTTAGAATGAATAATACTGTATCTTGCATTCTTTCATCCTTATTTCACAGGCCTCTGTGTGGAGGGAGAGGTATCACGGTGTGGCCCCTGTCAAGTAACAGGGGTTTCCTCAGGAGTTGTCATGGGTGTAGGAAGGAAAATATGCTCCAGTGACTCGGTTTCTAGAAGGAGAAACCGGGGGATTGCCTCAAGTGTGAATTCTGTTGTGCAAAGAGATTTGTTACAGTTTTATGGAGATGGAAGTGCATGGTGGCTGAGTGGGAATATTCGTGTGGCTGAGCATGAGTCAGACTTTCTGGGTGAGGTCCGGGTGCCACCACTCATTAGCCGTCTGATCTTGAGCAACCAACCTCCTTCACCTTCTTACGCCCGTTTTTGTGCGTGCATTAAGTGTTTACCGTGATGCTGTGTACATAATAAATGCTCAACAGATGCTGGCTATATAATTTTTACTATAGGTTTTTACATGTTTTCAAAAGAAATAATCCCTCCGTTGGTATGATAGATAAAACTGGTTTTGGGGGAAGGATTCAAATTAGTCTCATAAAAAGTCAGAAGTTCACTTTCAGTTCTCATATTATTCTCTTCTTTAAAACAGGGGTGGGGAGCCTCTCTTCTGCCAAGGGCCATTTGGATATTTATAACATC
>NW_005299852.1:0-677 GCF_000412655.1 Myotis brandtii
GTCCCCCACCAGGGATGGAGCCTGCAACCCAGGCACGTGCCCTGAACAGGAATCGAATCAGCAACCCCTGGTGCATGGGACGATGCCTAACCAGCTGAGCCATACCAGCCAGGGCACAAAACATTTCTTCTGAAAGAAATTTTCTTCCCAATCTCTGCCACTCGTTTGGCCTCTGAACCTTCTGATGGTCAGCGAGTCGTTGGGAACCAGTTCTGAGCCACCTCCTTTGCACATCCTGCTTTGGTGGCCAGCATCTCACCATGAAAAATGGGAGAATTGGCACTCATCATCTTAAGGAGTTCAGCTGAAACTACAACCAAAAGGGTCCCCTTCACCATCCCTAAGAAAAATAATTGTAGCTGCCCTCCCTCCTGTTATTATAAAAAGTGATCATCCTGAGGACTCATAGGATCCTCGCATGCCGTCCTTACAATAACCCCATGAGCTGGGTACTATTGTCATCCATACTGTAGAGATGAAGAGACTGGAGTGCGGAGAAGTGAGTCTGCAGCAAATCACACAGTTGGTAAAAGATCAGAGGTTCACAACTTTATCTCTCTCACCAGAGAGGATTTGGGAATTCAGAACTTTGACTATCAGGGGACTCTACTCATGATAACCATTGGGGGCAGTCAATCGCACCCTCTATATCAGTGGTTCTCAACCTTGGCTGCACA
>NW_005299853.1:0-677 GCF_000412655.1 Myotis brandtii
CACTTACCGCCTGCTGATTCCCCAGTTCCGGCTCAGACTCGCTATCTGTGGAGTGGCGCCCACGGGCCAGACCCTGGGTCTTCCTCGGCCGACTGCCGTGATCGGTCTGAGCGATCCCAGATGAGTTCACGGACCGAGTAAGCCCAGTCCTCTGGCCCAGTCCGGAAGTCTCACAGACGAACGTCACCTTCTGGTGATGAAAGATGAGAAAAGCGGCAGTTCTTACATTTCTAGAAAACGTATATTGTACAGCTGTTACCTTTCTCTTCTCCTAACCCTCCTAGACAGGGGAGAGGTGGGAGTACTTCCTCTCCATTTGGCAGGTGAAGGAAATGAGGCCCAGAAAGACTGGATTTGCCCCAGATTCCCAGCCGGATGCACCCGTGGGCATGGAATGTTCCCTCTGCGCGGGGGAAACCTTGCCTGGGACCGTGGGTAGCTTTGGCAGGTAGAAGGACTGTGCGGTCTTTAGCAGGTGTAACTTGGTGAATGTCTGCAGAAAGCTTTGCTCTGAGGATGGGCAAGTGGCAGGCCTACCTGGTTCCTTAGTGCTTCGTCCTTTTCAGAACAGACTTAAGTATATGCACTTTGGATTAAAATATTCACAACAGTGATCATTAGTATGGGCTGGGCCCTCTTCCAGCGACTTTACACCTGCCTGAAAGCTCAGGTCATCC
>NW_005299854.1:0-677 GCF_000412655.1 Myotis brandtii
CTAAATATCATTATCAACATCTTTGGAGTGAGAATAATTATCAGAACAAGAGCTCATCAGAGGAAGCACAGGGTTTGACGAGGATCCGCTGCTCCCCAGTCCCCGCCCTCTTGCAGAAAAGAATGTCGTTCTTCTCTTCTTCTTCTTAAAGAGCCCCAGCTCTCTGGACTCTTCTTGGGGCCCCTGTACACTTTTCCTTTACGCGAGTCTCTGTGAAACTCATTATCCCAAAGAGTTGTTGGGTAGACCAGGAGCTCCAAGAAAGGTTGAAACAGGTGAATGGAAAATGAATTCCTAGGTGGCTACTGAGGTTGGTTTGAATTACATTCCAAAGTTTTGGGTGAAGGAGTCACACAAACAAACTTGTTACTTTTTACTGGAGGCACCTGTTGGATACTGATTTCTCTTTTAAAATGTTTTTATTGTGAAATATAACTTACCAGGGAGGGAAATGTGTGTATGTGTGTGTGTACACATGTAACAAGTAGAAATCTGCAGGGTGTGGCAAAAGTAGGTTTCCAGTTTTTCATCTGGAAAATAATACAATAATTAATCAATGACACAAGACTAAACTCTGTTTCACATACTCACCATTGTAAACCTACCCTTGTCCCAACCTGTATGTGGACATAATATTTGCACGTCTTCACTTCTCCTGGATAATAGCCAGCGGTTTT
>NW_005299855.1:0-677 GCF_000412655.1 Myotis brandtii
GGACTGACACAGCCAGTTGACAGCCTGGGGCGAAACCTTGGATGTATACACACTGTGACATTTAGGGAATAACAGAGAGTGCCTGAACATTACTGGGGATGCAGGACCCTCTGAGTTTGCTCTATGTGGCAGCTT
The DNA here is from genome assembly GCF_000412655.1 of Myotis brandtii. Lineage (NCBI taxonomy): Eukaryota > Metazoa > Chordata > Mammalia > Chiroptera > Vespertilionidae > Myotis > Myotis brandtii. Next base: position 136 of record NW_005299855.1, read on the forward strand.
ACCTCATTGTGCAATGATGGGTTTAAGGCCAATAAATGCCAAATTCTGACATGTTCACTCATAAATCCAAAGCCTCCTGTGTCTTAGTCCCAAAGCCCTTCCCAAAAAAGACACAGGAAGGGAGGAAACAAAAGGTGGAATGCTTCAATAAACATCTCATGTCAGGTCTCCCTTAGGGATCTCCTATGGCTCCGTCTTCTCTATGGTAATTGGGATTAGGAGCCAGAACCCAGCAGTTCCTAGATACTGCTCTGTGAAGTAGCCCCTGCTGTCAGCATCAGTCCAATATATCAATAAACTTAGCATCTGATTCATCCCAAGTTAGAAGGTACTTGACTCATCTCTATTGCTATTCACGGACATCAGCAGAAGGATCAGGAGAATCATAAATAGCAAGGCAGTATCAAGACTTCCCCACATATACCTGACCTCCCCACATGTACTAAAGAGACCTCTATGCAACCTTGAGGAGGGTCCATTGGCATCAGCCAATCCTAGAGGCAAGATTATTTTTTTGTTGTTGTTAATCCTCACCTGAGGAT
>NW_005299856.1:0-677 GCF_000412655.1 Myotis brandtii
TTTAGATGTCTCGATTCATTTTCTAACTTTTTAATTTAAATTAATTTTACTTGTTATAATTTGTTGAAAGTTTCTTTTGTTCCATCAATGACTCTTATCCAACTAGAAATTTCTAGTCTGAATATTAGATCACTTCTGAATGCCATATGCCTCAGAATGTATATGAAAATGTAAATGTGTTTATCCACATATACATATATGCACATATATGTATATACACACATACATGTAATACATATTACCTATATAATTGTGACAACTTCTTGTATTAATTTATAAACTGTATATCCCTAGAGGTCAGCAACTGCATTATTTTTTCCTCTTTCCTTTGTGTCCCTGATATGTCTTTAACAATCATGTTCACACGACAGGTATTCAAGCAATAGCTGTTCAATAAAAAAGTACTTTGCTTATAAGAAATACAGTCAGAGTTTGACTACCATAAAAAAATAAATGTGGTACAGAGTTTCTTTTCATCACCTTGATTAATATCAGATACGAAGGAAATTAGCAATGTCTTACTATATCAGGGCTGGTGCTGTATACAGTTAAATAACAATAATGAAAGATTAGGGAATTTATTCTAGACCCTGGAGATGATTTAGGGGTTAAAAATAAGGTCACCATCAAAAAGCAATATCTGGCTAGTTCTTGTCCCTGTGTGATGGCAGGTATGT
>NW_005299857.1:0-677 GCF_000412655.1 Myotis brandtii
CTAAATACCTTACTCTATTGCCTGAGTATTATTTTTAACATTTACCATTGACTAAGTTAATAACTTTACTTATTTATCTAGTTTATGGAGATAAATATTTACCTCGTTTATTCTTAACATTTACCATTGACTAGCTTAATAACTTTACTTACTTTACCTTATTTACCTCATTTATTCTCTGCCTCTTTCTGTACACTCTCCAAGTTAGGCGTTTAATAAATATTTTTAAGTAAATTATTTTAGCAGCAGCCAATATTCTGCTTAAGAAAGAACAAATTAAAATAAGGTACAAGAAAATGACACCTATTTTTATCACTATTTAATATTCTAGAAGTTCTACATATGCTATAATACAAAACAATGACATATAACAATTAGAAGGGAAGAAGATAAAATCTGTTTTTAGATGGTTATAACCATCTTATTATATAACATAACTTTTGTACAACCTACAAGATAGAATTTTACAAGCTCTTAAAATTAATTAGAGAATTCAATAAGTTGGCCAATTATGTATATATGTACACAAACACACATACATATGTAATATTTAATATGTATATGTATATTTGATATCATGCTATAGCCTAGAATAAAATAAAATGTTGGAATACCAGTATATCTTATTGACAACAGCATGCAAGATCTATAATAATAAAAGTGTAATATGCTAATTA
>NW_005299858.1:0-677 GCF_000412655.1 Myotis brandtii
CATGCAGGAGGCAGCCAATGGATGCTTTTCTGTCATTGATGTTTCTCTCTGTCTCCCCCTCTCCGTTCCTCTCTCTGAAATCAATAAAAACATCATTTAGGTAAGGGCAAAGAAAGGTATGGCTTTATAAGTAGCAAATTGCCCAATGTCTGCATCTAAACGGTAGTTTAATTTAATTACCTTTATCAAACAACAGTACTTTGCTGGCTGAATTGGGCAGTGGAATAAGAGGAACTTGCCAGACCTCAGCAAATACACAAAATTATTTTACTTACAATGTTTTCTGATATATTTTTCACTATATTTTCCTAGAAATAAAAAGTAAACATTAACATTGCAACTTTTTCCATTTAAGGCTTATCAAAAGCTATTGAAAATGTAAAGAGCATGTTATCTTACTGTGTAAGAATATAATCTAAATCAAATAGAAAATAAAAGCAAGGCAAATATTTGCCTATTAGTTGGAATATATTTGAGACAGGTGTTTGGATATGTAGATGCTTCAAATTACCTGGGTACCTATTTTTGTGTGTGACTGCAACCAAACATTTAATGACTTTAATATTTCATTTTAATGGTGTCTCTACAAAATAAAAATATGCATGTCTTTAACTCAGTAATTATTTTACTAGAATTTATTCTACAAAAATAATTGTAAAACTGATTAGTGAGCTATA
>NW_005299859.1:0-677 GCF_000412655.1 Myotis brandtii
ATTGCTAGTAAATTTGGATGAGTTGACCTTGCTGAATTTCCCACTACGAAAAATGGGATAACAATTTTCCATTAACCAAATACAGCTCTGCCGATAAATGAGATAATTGGCATTCGAATCACTGTACAAAATATGTGCGGCATTCAAATGAAGTGTGGTCACGTTACTGAAATGAGTAATTGAGTTCCATGCTTCTTAAATCTGAGTCTGACAGTAGAGTAGCCTTCCTTACTTCACAGTATGCCCTCGCGTCCCCTGTCCTATATCCAACGGTAAAGGAAGCTCAGGACAGGATGCAACACTAAGCGGAGAAGGTGATGCACCAGGGACCTCATGTACAGGTCTCCCGTTTTCAGGTAGTGTGGACGGCGGAGGCTAGCTCACCTCCTTTCCTTTGTTGGCAGTGGTCCACCAGGGCTGCAAGAGTCTTCAGTCTTATCTTGGGATCAGATGTCCAAACCAGGAGGCACTGGAGTTGGGCTACTCTCAAGGTCCAAATCCACACCCTGATCATCCTCAGACTGTAGCTGGGAAGGTAAAACAGAGTAATAGGTTATATTCTTTGAGTTCCTGAGGCAAAGCAGCACAAAAGCTCTGACCTACAAGTCCAAATGAACAGTTTAGACTCCTCTGGCCTGTGTATTTTCTGATTTTATTGTGTAACTATCCCAACTCAG
>NW_005299860.1:0-677 GCF_000412655.1 Myotis brandtii
GTATATATAAGTCCCAGCAACAATCAGGAAAAGAAGTAGATGTCGGTATCACCATTTTGTTGATGAGTAAAATTTAACTTGAGGGATTTTAATAACCTGCTTGTGGAAACGGCTAGTTTGCTATGAAGTTACAGTGCAATTTAGATCTGCCGGCTTCTAGCACTTGTAACTTTTCATTAAACTATGCTTCCCATTAAATTTTGCTTCAAAAACACTTTAAATTACTGATAAAATACTATATGTAGTACATAGTCACAAATTTGTATTAAAATCTGCAGAGAAAATATACTGTAAAATTGTAGAAGCTTTGACATGGATGTGAAATTTAATCCAGCTAAGTTCTTAAAATGTACCCTGTCAAGTGAGATATTGAAATGTTGTTTGTAATGATGTTTAAGTAAATAAAATGTTTTATATATATACACACACATATAGTCATAATATGTTCATTAGTAAATCTCAGAGAGAATCTGATTCAATCAATATTTGTTAAAACACAATGGGAAATATGTTTTCTTACTTTGAGGCACTCAGATTATTTATCCATTTATCCATTCAATTAATGAGCATTTATTGAATACCTATAAAATTTCATGTGCATTTTAAATTTAGAAATAAAAAAAGGCAACTTGAAAGAGTTCCATTTTAAGGAATTTGTAGTGGGAGGTACAGAAATG
>NW_005299861.1:0-677 GCF_000412655.1 Myotis brandtii
AACATTTCTTTCATAGCTAAATATGCTTTGAAGTAGTTTTGCCATGCAGAACATTCTTTCTATTTTTTCTCTATTTCAATAATACTAAAATGAACATATATCTGTGCATATAACATTTGATCCATGTATGATAGTGTGCAAAAGTGAAATAATAACATTAAAAAATTTCAAGACTTTTAAGTTTTTTCTACATGGTTTCTTATCATTTATAATATATAGTTTCTTATTCATGCTCAATTAAATAAACATTGTTTTAGAATTCTGGAAACAGAAGTATAGATAAATAATAATAATAATATTCACCATTACTCTCTCAACCTAAAGGCAGACAACTACTAAATATCCTGTTATGTTCATTCCCCATCCTTTTTAAAATGCATACATATACACATGTTATTAGCAAACTAAGACTATTGTATATGGGTTTGGTATTTGGTAAAAGAGTTTGTGAGCATACTCTCCTGTCAATAAATAATACTTGAAGACCAAACAGATTTTAGTTATTAATCACATTTTATTCCAGTCACGCAGCCAAACAACATTCCCATTTGTTCATTCCCAGCACAGCCATACCCATACCTTCATACCTAAGTAACAGATATTACCTGCAGGACCACCCCTAATATGACAACTCTCAAGGAGTAATCTTGGTTGTAGATGTCATGGGAAGCCTTTGA
>NW_005299862.1:0-677 GCF_000412655.1 Myotis brandtii
AAAAAAAACATAATAAAAATTAACTGGGTTAATCTTTGTACAGTACCTTCTAGAAAGTTTTGACATATAGTGATCCTCAGAGCAAAGATTTAGATGAGCCCAGACAAGAGAGGAGAAATGAAGCAGGCAAGATGACATAGCAAGAGATAAGACAAGAATTCCCTGCTGTCTTCATATGCCTTTCCTGGAAACCAGTGATTAACTTTGCTTGGGCTTTCTGCAAAAAATAGTTCTGCATCCAAACTTGAGAAACTTTGAGTTGCTTCTTCCCCTTGCAAATAAATAAGCCCTGACTTGAACAGTCCCTTTAGAAGACATGTCATACCTTAAGGTAATTTTATGACTCTCTCATCTCTGCAACTAGATTATAAAATCCTCAAGGGCAGAGATGTCTCAAATACATCTTTGTACTTTGCCTTGTACTTAGCACAGAGTGAAGAAATGTCATGTTATCCTGCTGATTAAATCCATTAAGGATTCAGGTTGCATAACTCTGCTAATGGGGAATGAAGAATAAATTCTACAAGTGAGTTTAATGTTCACAAAACGCATCAACAGCAAATGTAGATGCCCTTTGGCCATGCATGAAATGCAAGGGAGAGAGTGGTCTTTCTCCAACTCTTTGTGAATTACCCTCAACTAAGTTCTCACCTCAGGGGCAGAATGCTATGTGGTTG
>NW_005299863.1:0-677 GCF_000412655.1 Myotis brandtii
TAAGCATGATGAAAATAAAAGTATTTCCCTCTTAGGGTTACCATAAGGATTAAGTGGGTTGACAGGCGTGCAGTGCTATAAACAGTGCCTGGTCCTGAGCAACATTCCTGCTGGTAGAAACAGAGCTATTGAGGGATGCTGTCCCTGTCTCTGACATGACCAGATTTTGACAGGGGAATGAGAGGAAGAGCTCAAGACATAAGACACCCAAGGAAAAGACCACAGTAGGATAGGGAGGCTGGGAGCCCTAGAGACCAATTCATCCGATTCCCTTGCTAATAAACCCCTCATTTCAACCATTTCAGGGCTTAGGGACATGCTGTAACTGATGTTAAGCCTGTGGCCATGACAGGCAAGTGCTTTATGTGCATGCAAATCCCAGGTAAAAAGCTCCACGGAGAAGTGCAGGCATGGCGATAACCAAGGGGCAGCACTGCTGTGGGCCTGAACATTCTGAAGATGGAAATTTGCCACAGAACAAGAGCACAGGAGCATTTCCCCTTTGAGAGGTCAATGTATGGGAAGCAGTTATCAGAAATCATTTGAGACTCAGCTCAGAGGATCTGGCATGTGGATGGTTCTGTGAATGTGGCCCAGGACCTGTGCTGTTCCCCTAACACCTTAACATCTCTGACTTTTTGAATGTGCCACCTGTGCCTGTACAAGCCTCTCTACTC
>NW_005299864.1:0-677 GCF_000412655.1 Myotis brandtii
TTTTGTTCAGAAGACATAGAGCATCAGTTAGGATTCTGTGCTCTATCTCTCAGACATGCATTTGTCTTGGGGGAGGCAGCAAAGCAAAATGCTTGGTAATTTGTGCTTTGCCATGCAATTCCTGGGTGTGAGCATCCTGACTCCGCTACTCACTACTAGCTGTGTGATCTCCGGCACGTGACCTGACCTCTTGGTGCCTTAGTTCCTTTTAAGTGAGACGGGAACAATAATAACTGGATGTCATGTTTAGAATTGAATAACCTAACGTATACAAAGAGCTGAGAACATTGTGTGATGCAAAGCTAGTGCTCAGTGAATGTTTATCTCTTCTTAGAGGACAAAGGCTAGATACTACCTGGCCCAGTGATCCCACTCCCAGGTATTGACCCCAGAGAAATGAAAACCTGTGTTCACCTAAGACCTTTTAGCAAAGGTTTATAGAAGTTTTTTTTCATAATAGCTAAAATCTGGAAACAACTCAAATGTTTATCAGCTGGCAAATGGATAAACTGGGGTACATTCATGCTATAGAATACTATTCAGGAGCAAAAAGGAACAAATTCCTGATCCAGGCAACTCCAGGGATAAATCTCAAAAGGGTTTTGCTAAGTAAAAGAAGCCAGAAGCATCCCCTGTGGTTCCATTTATACGACATTCCAAAAAACCAAAACCGTAGA
>NW_005299865.1:0-677 GCF_000412655.1 Myotis brandtii
ATCTCCTCAGTGTCGCCTCTGTTCATGATCAGGCACCGGACCTGTGTGTTAAGGGGATGACAGGAGAGAAACTTGGCACACAAATGCACTGTAATATATTACACTTTATAGACCCCCCCGACCCTACACCCCCACAGCACTGGTGTTTTGTTTCCTTTTATAAAACACACCTCGAAAAGTTGTTTACACTGGCTTTCTCCACTCTCCATCTCAGCCTGTAAAGACACATTTTATCAGGTAATGTTTGATTTAGACAAACAATACATTTAACATAAACGTAAATTATGGGGGGGAAATGCCTGCCATGCTGCCTGAGACCAAAAAAAGCATCAATTCATTTTTAAGGTCTCTTTGCGTTCCTGCCTCATCTCTCCTTCCGGCTCTCTGAGAGCAGCCCACTTGGGTTCCTGTCCCCACCCGTCCCTTCCACTGTACCCTGGAAGGTCACCAGTGGTCTCTTCCTTGTCAAATACAAGGTCAGTCTCTATCCTCAGCAGCACTTCACATTGTGCACCACTCCCTCTTTCTCAAGCTCCTGGCTTCTAGGACCCCAGATTCTCCTGGTCTTCCTGCCGCCTCCCTGGATCCTCTTCCTCAGGCTCTGTTGATGGCGCCTGAATTTTTATCCCTGCTAACCTCTACTGAACTTTGTCTCTACATGATGGAATTCTGCAGGG
>NW_005299866.1:0-677 GCF_000412655.1 Myotis brandtii
AGTGGGCCCTGAATCCAATAACCAGTACCCATATTAGAGACACACATACAGAGAAGACTCAATATGAAGGTGGAGGCAGACTGGAGCCATAGTCCACAATCCAAGGAACGCCAGAAGCTGGGAGAGCCCAGGACAGAACCCCTCACAGCCTCAGAATCAGCCTGCCCACACCCCCAGACAGGACATTCGAGGCTGAATGTTCGATATGGCTTTATTTTCTGATCATCCGACTGCGTCCCACATCCAGCCTGAGCTCTGAACAGCCAGTGGCCTGAGCCACCCTGGGGAGGGAGGGCACTAGCTGGGCAATCCCAGATGGTGCACCCACCAGTCACATGTGGGGAAAGATGAGTTTCCCTCCTCCCACCCCATACAACTTCCCATCTTGTGGCATGAGCCCCCAGAGGTGGTCAAGCATTTGGTGAAGTCTTTGGGGCAGTGGGTCCTCCGGGCAGGGTGGCCCCCACGCTGACCTCTCCCGAGACCTGGCTTAGCCAACAGCCGGGGCCCGGAAGGCTGAGGACAGGACAGCCGCAAGTGCCCAGGGACTGCTTTGGCAAAGGTGGGAGACTGAGGTGGAGGCAGACAAGAGCCCCCAGAAGAGCCCAGTCAGTCCCTCCTGCTGGCGGGCTTTGGGGAAGGGGCAACAGCAGGCTGGGTGGGGGATGGGAGCGCCG
>NW_005299867.1:0-677 GCF_000412655.1 Myotis brandtii
AGTCCCACCACTCCTGAATCACCCTCAGCATCCACCCCGTTCCCACCTCCACCCTCTGAGCACAGGTTCCAGCCCGAACACCCTTCTTTGCTCCTGGAGAACTCCCATCTCTGTCCTTTCCTTCTGGAGGCCCTCCCACCAGTGATCACCTATTCCTGGAGGCTTGTGCTGCCCAGCCTTCTCTCTCCACCAGGACACTGGCCACCTAGCCATCCAGAGAAGTCTTATTCTCGTCTGGAAGAGACAGCTCTTATTTCTTCAAGCCCCTGTGCATGCCCTTGAACCCTAGCTTTGTCCCTGGCTTGGAGCCCGGATGCAGCCATGCAGGAACTGTGAGAAACATTGCAAGGTGGATGACAGCAGTGAAAACACTGGTGTTAAAGATAAGAAGACAGCCACCATGTATCTCATTTTTCCTTTGGGCTGGCCATGTTGCTGATGCTTGTGTGTGACACCTTATTGAATCTGGAGATAAGGGGGTGCTAAGTGCACCCATCTCACAGATGAGGAAACTGAGGCTCAGCCAGGGGAAAGGACCTGCCCAAACTGGCAATGCCAGGACTCAAACCCAGGCCTCAAACCCAGGCCTGTCTGCTCCATAACTCCCAGCTCCAAGTTCCTAGGAAACACAATTAAGGGCAAATCCAACCCTAGCCGGTTTGGTTCAGTGGACAGAG
>NW_005299868.1:0-677 GCF_000412655.1 Myotis brandtii
GAGTGCCCATCTGGTGGAATGAGGCCTACACAGGCTTTGCAGGGCTGGGGAGAGCTTTGGGGAAGTGACCCACAACCGGAGACTCCGAGTCCAGTTCTAATTCAGGCTCTGGCCTCAGCTCTAAGTTTACTGGCCCTAAGGTCTTGGCAGGTCACTCCCTTCTCTGAGCTGAAGGCTCACCCCGTCCCCAGGGCCTGGAACCAGCCTGGCACGCACCAGGCCCTCAACAAGTATTTGTTGGCCACACGAAGAGCTGAATGAATGAGCTGCTTGGCCCCAGAGCTGAGGGCTGTGGCTGGTATTTCATCTATAAAATGGAAATAAAACACTTATAACCATTTATCACTGAGGTCAACTTTGTTAAGATTGAAAGGCAGGGTCGGAGCAGGCGGGCCCTGGAGGCCGGGCGAGGGCAGGAGTCTTATTCTAAGAGCAATTAACTCTAAGAGCCTCTGGAGGCTCTGAAGCGGGGCTGTGACAAGTTGGGGTCACCTCGTAATAGGTCACCAGGCAGCTGCGGGCAGCACAGTGTGAACTTGGGGATGAGAACAGACTCAGGGAATTGGGGTGAGTGACCTCAGCAGCGTCCGGACCGCTGGGGAGGAGAGATAGAGAGAAGTGGGAGCTACCCGTGCCCTGTCTTCCTCACCACAAATGCAGTTGGGGGGGGGGGGGGG
>NW_005299869.1:0-677 GCF_000412655.1 Myotis brandtii
TTCAATTATACCTTCATGTGGATGTCAATCTGAAGAGCTAGGCATCCCTGGAAGTTGACTGAGGATGACGAGGCAGTTTAACATCACAGAACAATTACCTACTCACATTAATACATAGCATATACAGTGCACAGCTCATCTGAGCTCCGATCTCTTCATGTGAGACTTTAGCTCATTAACCCACCACACTGACCACACAAATCTCCTGATGGTGGGACACACTACAGAGAGTCACACAGCCATGCCTGTAACAGTGATGTGCTGTCACGCGAAGGGAAGCTTTCTTCCATTCAGCCTTGTAGCCACAGTGCATTACCGCACATGGCGTTCTTCTCAGAATTTTGCCATCTGAAATAAACATGAGGGCGAGTCCCATAGAAATGATTTATTTTCTTTTTTAAAGAACACGCTAATCATAAACCAGCATACTCTAGCGTGCTGGAGAGGAAGCATGGGTTTCACTTCCAGTAAGAAGGGCATGATCCACTCTGTCTTATTAGATTTATGCCAAACTTTGTAGAGAAGATGAGTTACGGTGATGGTGCTCTAAAGAGCAGGAGATGCAAAGCGGACAAGAATAACCCACTGGCCTCCAGAATTTGTGTGGAGCTTGTCCCTATTAGGTTTTAGGTCCCAACCCTTTTGTATCCATTCTGTTCATAAAAAAGAGAGGAACC
>NW_005299870.1:0-677 GCF_000412655.1 Myotis brandtii
AAAAAATCAATAAAATATATTTTTAAAAAAGAAACACATGTATACACATGTGGGTAGACACAGATTTTCACTGCTAGGGGACATGACCAAAAAACCTTGGGGATCACAGGCCTAGCAGAAGAGACAGAAGAGGAAACAGGCCATTCGAATGTGGCATTGCTGGTACCTCCAACAGGGGGAGTGCAGAATGCTATCGAAGTGAATAGAGGGCTGCCCAACCTGCCTTGGAGGGTTGAATGACTGTGAAAACTAATATTTTAAATTGTTTTGTTAATATTAGGAATTATTGTTTTTAAAACCTATCCAAAATACACAAGATTTTATTTTTAGACTGTTAGAGCCATGTGAATGACTATGTAGCCTTTATGGTCATTTTCTTAATAAATGGTGAAAGATTGAGCACTTAAGATTTCATCATTGACCGGTTAGAGAGGTTAGTGTTCAAAACGTTCAAATATGGCTATTAATGACTTGTGGTTCAGTATCCAAGCTTTCCTTGCTTTCTGAACTGCATTTTAATCTGAAAATTAGAAAATAAACAGGTCTTTAAATCCTGGTCTTCTAGCGAGAGGCAGCAGAGTGTAGTAGTGAAAAAACTTAGGCATTGGGATCTGATGAATCTGGGCTTGAATATCACTCCTCACTCTTGTTCTGCATAACTTTGAGCAAGTCCCTTT
>NW_005299871.1:0-677 GCF_000412655.1 Myotis brandtii
GGTTGGCGACTGCTGGTTTAAAGGATAAAAGGTATATGGGAAGGCCAAATGATGTGAAATCTCTTGGAAGTTCAGTTTGGTTCTATGATGAGATCTCATAAATATATGAGCCTGGCCTGGAAAAAGACTTTGAACTGGGTCTAAATGGTAGGGCATTCCATTTATTCAATCAAACAACTACTCCTAGGTGCTTCTATGTGCCTTGAGACTCAAGGAGAGGCCTGAGGTGGCAAACTAGAAACCTGTGTGCTGAATCGGACCAACACATGCATTTTGCCCCACATTCCTATAGGATCACTGGAATAGTGGTTTTAACGGTGGCTGTTCTTTAAGACGGAGTATATGGTCTCCTGTTCTTCACATTCCTCCTTTGCTTCTCTTCACCTTATTTACACTACTTCCTGGCCCTTTGAGGTTTTTGAGTTTTCATCCCCCGGTTTTTGTTGTAAGTAAAATAGGACTTCAAGTCAATGACACAGAGAAAATGATCAACATTTGAATAGGGAAGAGCTAACCTAAGTAGATGAAGAGGAGATGAGAGCTTTATCAGGGCTTCCTAACCTGACTCCTAGGGTGGACTTTAGGTGGTGCAATCAAACATATATATTTATTGATTTCAGAGAGAGGAAGAGGGAGATAAAAACATCAATGATGTGAGAGAATCATCGATCAGCTGC
>NW_005299872.1:0-677 GCF_000412655.1 Myotis brandtii
TACCAACCAAAGATGATGAATGCAGCCAACATTTACTGGGCACTTATTTTGTGCCAGGCAATGTTCTAAGTATTATACATGCTTTGTTTCATTTAAACCTCTTGGCTATGCTACAGTGAATTACAGTATCAACTCCATTTAAAGAAATGAAGTCCCTTATCTAAAATTAAAGCTGGTGAGTTTTGAAATCAAACTTTGAACCTGAACAGTCTGGTTCCAGACTTACTTTTAACCTATCTGCTAATTCCATTTAATGGCAATACTTCTCTCACAGTGCCTTGCAGAATACTAGCATCCAGTGAACTCAATGAATATTTGCTCAAAGAAAATAGTTGCTCAAGAAAAATACACATAATTAAATCTCATTAGTGGAGGCAGGGAAGGATGCAGGATGCTGTCAGCAGTGACTTTGTCTTCTTAGATGGTAGGGGTTTTCCAGAGCACAGTGGAAGGGATCAAGATGCTTCCTTTCTGTCCCCAGAAGTCATAATTTCAGAGTTAGGACACAGCTTCTCCACTCCAGCCATTCCAAACCCCACACTGTTATTCCAAGCCTCGCCACACATAATCACCCCACCACACTGGCTCTTGTCTGCATTGCTTGGAAAGAGTGCCTCTTTTTGCCCACAGGACAAACTCCTTTTTTAAAAAAATGTATTTTTATTGATTTCAGAAAA
>NW_005299873.1:0-677 GCF_000412655.1 Myotis brandtii
CAATTTCTTTGAAATTTCTTGATGGATTATTTTTGCTTCTTGGAACCTAAGATTGTAAAAGACAGATCTTGAGGTTGATAATTAAAGAATGTTGCTTCTTTGCCTGCCCCTGTGAACTTTCTAAAGCAATGATTATTAAATTTTGGTTTTTATAACAAAGGGCAGGTTTTGCCTGGGACATAATAGGTACTTAAATAAATATTTATTTAAATCCTTCTTCTGTCCGGCCTTATCCTTTCATGAACATAAAAGGGCTTTTTACAAAGTAAGGGCACTTAGATGCCCATTGATCAAATTATATCAATTTAAAATTGAAGACCAAATTTTTAAAAGGAATAAGTTATTCCAATAACAGATAATGCAATTAGACTTTGATTTCCAGAACTTTTTTTTTTTTAAGTGGAACTCAACTTTTACAAGAAATCCTGCACTTGAAGATATTGGAAGTTGGACTTTTTCAGAATCCTGGTAATCTTACAGGTTAACCTGATCTCTGACGTGATAGGGGCCCTGTGTTTACACAGCAGGTTGCCCCTTTGTATGTTTATTTTTTCTTCTTTCTTTAGCTCTTGCCTTTCATTGCTGTCATTAATGATGCTACATGTCTTCGTTTGTTTTTTTAAATTAACTTACCAATCATTATTGAGATTCTGTTTTGTACAGAAGTAAACAGATAA
>NW_005299874.1:0-677 GCF_000412655.1 Myotis brandtii
GGCCTTGACATTGTATCCCCGGCAATGAAGTGACCTGCCTGAGGTCAGACTCCCACAGGGCCCGTGAGCTCTGCACCAACCAGGCTGTGCCGGGGGCTCTTTGTCGGCTGGTAGGACAAAGCGAGCTCCTCCGAACCCCACCTGCAGCGGCCAGGCGCAGGGCTCTGAGATGACTCACCCACCCAGAGGCGCAAAGCAAACACCTTGGCATTGCCAGACCCCCAGTCATCGGGGACCTTTGTCAGCAGGGGCGGCCTGTGGGAGAGCCGTCCGGATTCCACTGCCACTCAGGTGTGACCTGTCTCGTCACCTGGGTTGAGCTTTGCGCCCTTTTGTTGGGCCATGAGCTCTAGAGCCTTTGTGCTGTGGAGCTGAGCTAGTCTGCTGGAGGGGAAGGGCAGTGATGTTGGCAGGCCCCACTCCGCCACTGGCGGGCTGTGTACCTTTGGGCAAGTCGCTTCACCTCTCTGTGCCTCTGTTACATCGTTCCCAAAATGAAGATAATAACACCCGCCCGGTAGAGTTTTGCAAATCCAGTGACAAAGCACAGGTAAAGGGGCTGGCAGAATAGCACAGTGGCTAAGTGTTAAGGCGGCTAGCGAGCCACATTTCCTAGTTAAAATCTCGCTAGCCACATGATCAAGTTACTTATTCTCTCTTGCCTCAGTTTCGCCATC
>NW_005299875.1:0-677 GCF_000412655.1 Myotis brandtii
ATGTGTCACTTGACACACATTCTATTTGCCAAAGCAAGTCATAGGGGCAAGCAAAGGGCCACCAGGAAAGGCCTCTGTAGGTATGAACTTGATAGAAAAAGATAGCAAATAGTTTGAACTACAAAATTATAACCAAAATTTACCATTAGAATAATCCTTTATGCTACACATGGCCAACCTACCTGGCCACGTAAGTAAGTGTAGCTCAAGATCACATGTCAGGATGTCATCCCAGCCAGGGAAAGCAATGACTACCTGTCAAAGAAAACAGAGCCCAGGCATAAAATGTCTCTCACTCTGAAAATTATCCTCTAAAAAAAGACTGTTTGGGGTTAAGCCTGCTTCACTTTGCCAATGACCTGGAGCCATGATTTCCTATTTATGTAAAATTGGCTTCAGAAGAAGAGGTGAGAAGACACAATATTAACATGAAAATGACTGTAGGGTGATAGGAACTGTCACGTTTTATAAACATGGGCAAGATTTCCTCTACTGTACTGCCGGAACAGCTTATTAATTACAACAAAAAACAAGTCCATAAATATTGGTCCCATACTAAATTCAATTTTACAGATGTTAGGCAGTGGTGACTTCTAGGAAACAATAAACCAGAATCATCCTCATGTCAGTAGGATGATTGAACACGATTTAATAAAGAATGGCCATAAAGTAATGCA
>NW_005299876.1:0-677 GCF_000412655.1 Myotis brandtii
CTGTTATTTTATATAACAATCTCTCACTATTTAACATGATCTTGTCTTTATACTAGTGGACACAAAGAAGAACAAAAACTTACCTGTTTCTTCAAGGAGCTTCCAATTGCTCAATAGCTTTTTAAATGAGATTTCAGTTTTCAGAATTCTGTAAAACATTTGTGAAGTTTCCTAACTACACTCAAAGTTCATGGATAATGATCTTGAACATTAATTTTAAAGCTGACTTAAACAGAAGCCATTAGCTAAATAGAAATTATTGAATTTCAATTTCCTTCTGCAATCTGTTCCCCTGGAACAAAAAACAAAAATGTTAAAGAACTTTAATTGCTTCCTCAAAATTTATATTTGTATGGTTTGAAAAGTAATGATAACATTTAAAATTCTCTTTCTAATATGATCAAATAATACCTGAGGGATTTGCTAACTTTTTGTGTAATTACTGATTTCTTTTAGCCTTTCCTATCTAAATGGTTGCAGCAACATTCCAGAATGCAACCTCCCAAAAACTTACCAAGTCTCTACTGGTGTCTCTTTGCAGTTTGGCTCATGATCCATTTTCCAAACCAAGTCATTTTGGTCAGGCCCACATGTGGGGAAGACCTACACAAGGCTCTGGATGTATTGTTTTTGTTCCATACAATGCTATTGACCAAATGTAAAGATTTTAAAATAAG
>NW_005299877.1:0-677 GCF_000412655.1 Myotis brandtii
CAACTAGTCAACAGATGAATTAAATTTACCTCATACATATTTTTCAAAACAAAGCCAGTTCTCATAGACTCTCTCCTGCTCTATTTAAATAAAAACCCCTAATTATATTTTCTTACCTCTAATTCCATACCCCTCCAATCTACCCACACCCCTCAGTGAGATCAGTGTGTTGTTGTTTTTTAACTCACATTGGTCCATGTCACATCCTAACTCAAAAACCTTCACTATATCCCCATTATCTCCACATTAAGCTCACATTGCTGAGCTTGGCATCTAAGGTACTTAGCATGTAGGTCTTAATCTCTCCAACTTCATGTCCCACTGCTCCTCCCTCTCTTTCCGCTTCCTCTCTCTGTGCTTTGCAGTGACACCGTGCACCTGTAGTCCTTTGCATATGCCATGCCTTCGGCTCCCAATGGCTCTTCATCACCCATCCTTTAACGCCCAGCCCGACGGTACCTCTTTTGCTTAGGCAGAAGGAGAGCTATAGCATCTGTGCATTCATCTGTTGTAGCACTTAACACCTTGTGTTATTGGTTTTTGTCTGCAGCTCCAATGTGTACCACCATGCTTAGAATATCTTAGGGCAAGGAATATCCAGTTGAACAAGTGAACAGAACCCTGGGACAGGTGGCTGAGCACTCATGAACACTGTGGTCACCAAGACCAGAGTGCCA
>NW_005299878.1:0-677 GCF_000412655.1 Myotis brandtii
GTCTATCTTCACGGCCTGGTCAGGGGCCGAGCTCCCTCCACAGCATCCCTAAGGTCAAGACTGTCTCTGCCACTTGCCCAGAGAGATGCTGGAGATCATGAGAGGATGGAGCGGGCAGGATGAGGGAGGCAGGCATGGAGGCCATAGTGTGAGTGAAGGTGGGGGCAGCCACTCCCTTCCTGCCCATTCACCAAGTGGAGCTGTGCCAACAATTTTGGGGGGACGGTAATCTGTAGACCTGAGAGTCATTAAACCATGATGGGGCTTTCAGGGGAAAGGCAACAACACAGGGATCCATCCTGTCAGCACCAAGTCCCTTGTATTTATGACACTCCATGATGAAGTCGTTCAATTATTAAACATGACTGGACTCTGTGCCGGGCCGTCTCTGGAGGTTCCCTGGCCAGGCGCTTGGCAGGAACCCTCTCTCTGAGAGCCCAGAGCACAAAGGCATTGCTTTGCCTGTGAATGGAATGAGGTGCGACTGGACTCAGGGGGCTCCGGGGTCTGGAATGAGACAGCTAGAGCTTTATGGGGGTGGCCTGTAGGCCAGTGGTCCAATGGTTGCTACCAGTCCTTCCAAATGACTTTTCTATGAGAAATTCCAAATTGCAGATTCAAGAGGGAATGAGGAATCTAACATGACCCAGACCCTCAAGAGGATGGCAGGACACCAG
>NW_005299879.1:0-677 GCF_000412655.1 Myotis brandtii
ACACATGCATAATACATTAGTTAGGAACATGCTAGCTGCTTATAAGCAACCCCTTACTTTTAGTGACTTAATCTAATAGAAGTTTATTTTTATTCTTTTAACACTCCAAAGCAGATGATCCTTGTTGATAGGCAGTTCTTTGTGAATGAAATAATTTACAGATGTGTGTTTCTTCTGTCTTGAATCTTTGTAGTCTTTTAGAGTTTTATATTTATCTGTACTTAATGGGGTGAAGGGAAAAGAAAGCTTGGAGAAGGCACACCTGCTTCTAAAAAGCCTTGATTTAGAAGTGACAAATGTTGCTGTTACTCACATTCCTTTGGGGTGAACAGTTTTATGCTGATGCTTAGATATGTGGTGGGCGGGCCGGGAAATGTAGTCCCTGGCTAGGTAACCCCTTCCCAGCAAGGAATCCATACTGTGTATAGAGGGAACACCCATACTGACTTTGGTGATCACTGACTTTCAAGTACAGGGTTGCCAGAGATGATGATGTAGTCCCTCACCTGTTTGGCCTTCCACAGAGCATTGCTGAAGAACAGTTTCTGTTGTAATTCTGAGGCAGAAGTTGGGCTTTAGTGTATCTTTATTAAAGTGTAGCTTCTTGGATTCCGCTGAAAGAAAATTATTTTATTCAGGCCTTCACTAAACTCTCCTGTTGATTCTTTTATATATAT
>NW_005299880.1:0-677 GCF_000412655.1 Myotis brandtii
CCTGTCCAGAGGAAAACCACGCGTTTCAGTTTGGTTTCTGCATTTCAAAACCACGTGTGGCTTCTATTTGGCATCGCAAGGCTCTTTGGTCTGGTCTGTGGACATGGGTGCGTTATGTGGAGATGCCTGTCAAAATGTGAGTTAAAAGGAACTATAAGTCTGTTCAGCATCCCTGCATCTGCCCGTACCCTTAACTCTAACCTACACGTTGACCCACTCACTCAAAATTTTTTAATGAAATAAGCAGAGCTATTCATTCTTCATCATGCCCCTTTCTTCCCCACTGCAGTATCACTTCCAACTGACTTGAGTTTCCTCCTGCAAAAGATTCCTCACTAGTATCCTTTGTTTTAATCTTCCTCTTGCTCCCATATCTCAGGGCAGAATAACTTTTCAACACAACTTTTGTCCTGTTTTCCTTCATATATTTGGGGCGTCTTCACAGGAAATTGTACTTTAAAGAAGATGAAGATTAGTGAGGGCTGGGAAAGCAGAGACAGTGTCTGCTTCCTGTGCATCAAGTGCCCCCCCGCCCCCGCCCCGACAAAAATGTTGGAGTCATCTTAAGTTTCTGCAGCTCCTTCTCCACCCCTGTGCAGGCAAACCTTAAATGTCATTGAAGCAACCTCAGAAATACTCAAATCATCCCTTTTCCATCCCATTGCTCTGCCTCATTT
>NW_005299881.1:0-677 GCF_000412655.1 Myotis brandtii
CCATAATTATAGATGCTTTATTCATAGTCACCACAACCCAGTAACCAAGATATCCTTCTATTTGTGAACAGATAAACTCTGGTGAACCCTTACAATGGAATAGTGTTTTGCAATAAAATAGAAATGGGCTGACTTCCAGTTTCTGGTTCTGCATGTAAGAAGCTTGGAAGCTGACACAGGTAAAGGTGAACATACTGAAAAATCAACAGCTATTTTTTGAATCCAAAGGAGTATAGACATCAAGCAAACCACTGTGTCTAGACTGCATAGACACACAGGTAAGTACATGAGGCACAGCTTACCCCAGAAGAGAGACTCTCAGCAGAAACTGGATAGGAACTAGCCTCCCAGTAGGAAAATCTAAACTGTAATGGATAAATTGCTGGGTGCTCAGTGTGAACAATTCTGAGAGTTAAAAACTCTAAGAAACCCAGCCATAAGGTGACTCCAACAATTTTTGAGATTTACCTCCAGGAGCTCAACCAAGTTATCACAATAAATAATTGAGATAAAGCCCCTTGTGCTTCCAACAAGAGTGGGAAAAGGCTATCATTTTGATATATGAGAGAACATTCCATTCTTTCTGAGAAGCCTGCTCTCAGGGGATACTGGTTAACCAGAGCCTAATCTGTTGAAGGATTATCAGAGTCTAAATAACCTTGGGGAAAGGAAATACC
>NW_005299882.1:0-677 GCF_000412655.1 Myotis brandtii
GTTGAGAACCACTGCTTTAGTCTCTGTTTCTGAAAATATACTTTTTCTCCAGGGCCGTGAGGCTAACTAACACTATCTCTTTAAGTAGGTTTAAGGATGGGTGGGCAGATAACCTCTAGCTACAGCTCCACATGTCTCTCGCCTTTTTAGCTCTGTGACCAAAAATACAAGGCCGCCACTCCTCTAGCTGCAACGTTTAAAAAGCATCCCAGGGCAGCACAAGTATCAGCCAGGCCTGGGTCACATGGCCAACTATGGCCTTTGCCTTGGGGAATTCAGAACTAGGATGGGCGGCTCCAACAGAACTCCCAGTGGCAGAGCAAAGTAGGAACCAGTCAAACAGAAAACAACAGCTCTCCCCTGACTTCAGAGTATGTATGTGGTTGTCGAAAAGCAGACCTCCAGAGTCTCCGTGGCCTGAACGTTTCCTTTCAGGCAGATGAAAAGCCGCATTCTTCCAGCTAAAATTTTCCATTCTCTTTGTGAGGAGTTTCCGTGGAGAGCCTGGCTTCGTGGGAGAGCGTAGGAAGCAAACAACTCATGATGTTTCTCATTAGGGCCCATCATTATTGCCATCCTTTAGGGACGTCAGTCCATTCTCCCATGGCCCACACGCGATTCCTTATTCTTGTGGCTTTCGGGGTTCTTTCTTTCTTTCTTTCTTTCTTTCTTTCTTT
>NW_005299883.1:0-677 GCF_000412655.1 Myotis brandtii
AAAAGAAAACAACAATGGGCAGAAGGAACTATATGCACTTTAATATGCTTGGTGGCAGGAAATAAAACTCAACTTAAACAGATCTAAACAATAAAGGAGATGTATTAGGTGATATAAAATAAAAAATGTAGAGCTAAGGGAGGTTTTAGCTGCAGTCCTCTGAGTTTTGTCTTTTTTGTACTGGCCATGTTCTCAGGTGAGCTTCTCTATGGTAGCGAAATGGCAACCAGCAGCTATAGGATCTGCTACTCAGATCTCTTTGTGGTCCTTTTCATGTGCAACAGGGAGAAATCTTATCTTCTGACTGTTCTTACAAGAGTTGGAAAGGAAACTATATTTTTACTTCAATTCCCAGCAAACAGCTCCTAGAATCTTATTGTCCCAAATAGGACCTTAGGTCCCCCTCTAAACCCATCACCATGGCTGGTGGAATAAAATGAACAGAATAGTTTGAGAAAGTCAAGACTCACTCCTGAATCTGGGGGTGGGACTAGCCCTTATAGAATCATGAGTCTCCAGATGTTAAAAAATATAAATAGAGCCCAGCTGGGTGTGGCTCAGCAATTGATCATCAATCCAGGAACCAAGAGGTCACTGGTTGGATTCCCTGGTCAGGACACATGCCTGGGTTTCTGGCTCAATCCCCAATAGGGGGTGTACAGGAGGCAGCTGATCAA
>NW_005299884.1:0-677 GCF_000412655.1 Myotis brandtii
ACAATTATTTTTAGTTAAAAAAAAGTTTCATCTAATTTTTTTCCTGGGTATACCCAGAGCCAGAACAGAAACAAAACCTGAGCAAAACCTGAAGATAATAAAACAGCATGGACAACATTTTCAGAGTATTTGCTTCATGCTATATATTGCCATAAGGATTTTGCACATATAATTTATTTTAATATTTAGAGAAACCCTGAATCCTCAGACATCACATTCCTCTCCCACATACCGAGGTTGAATGCCCTGCCTATGCCAGTGCATAACCACTTACACTATGCCTCTCCCATCTCCCTGTATCAGATACACTCAGGGGCATCCTCAGCATACAGTACCAGAGAAAGACCAGACTGGCAGCCAGAGCAGTCACCAGGAGACTAAAGTGAAAAAAGATATACACTAATCAATGTTGAAAGGCAACAGGGCAGGGGGAGATCTAGCAAGGCAGAACAGGTGGATTTCTCTATGATAAACTACTAGCTTCAGGCTGCAGGCGTAGCTACGTGGCTAGGACATGGCAGGATTCTGGTTTCTGAGGACTGGGCAGAACCAGGGAGCACATATCCGAGAGACAAACGAATTAAATGGCGGATCTCACCTGGCTAGACAATGGTAGAGTAAGCCAGAGACCTAACTGTTGAAAGAGAAATGCAAGGCTGTGTCTTACAATAGAAACA
>NW_005299885.1:0-677 GCF_000412655.1 Myotis brandtii
GAGGGATAGAGAGATAGAAACATCAATGATAAGAGAGGAACATCATTGGCCGGCTGCCTCCTGCACTGCCCCTACTGGGGATGGAATCTGCAACCTGAGCATGTGCCCAGACCAGTAATCGAACCTGCGTCAATTCCTGGGTCGACTCTCAACTGCTGGGCCACATTGGCCAGTGGTTCTTTAGGACCTACTACTGTTTACATAAAAATAGCATCCTGGTGATCATGACAACAAAGTTGATCAAGATCAAATAAACTTCAGGCTTTTGACTTTTAAAATATCAATCCATAAAGCATGGCTTAGTAAGGCCATTTCATTTATTGAATCCTGATGCTAGATATTTTTGCATATTTGACAAATTTTTTTCATTTGGACCCCAGATGCACAAAATTGGATTAATCATAATCCTGGGTTCCTGACATACCCATCATTTTCCATGCATGGCCAATTTTCACATGGTTAGTTAGTTATTTTAAATAACATTATAATTAGTTATGACTTAATAACTAATTAGTTCTTTTCTTACTGATTTTAGAGAGAGGAAGGAAGAGATAGACAGAGAAACATCAATGAGAGAGAGAAATATCATTGGTTGCTTCCCTTATGTGCCCTGACCCGGGATGGAACCTGAAACCTGGGCATATGTCCTGACTGGGAATTGAACCCACCACCTTTTG
>NW_005299886.1:0-677 GCF_000412655.1 Myotis brandtii
GCCACAGTCAGACATCCCCCAACGGGTACCAGACTGCGAAAGAGTGCAGGCTGGGCTTCTATGTGCCACTTTACAAGGTCAGTATTGAGCCCCCCCTCCCACCCCCAGTGCAAGAATGTCGTGCACCAGGCCTCTAGTATTATTCATAATAACCAAAAACTGACAACAACTCAAGGGTCCACCAACTGATAAATGGATAAACAAAATATGGTATATGTGTACTGTGGAATGTTACTGAGGGTATTTAAATTGTTGGTATATATAGCAGCATGGATAAGCCTCAAATAATGATAGTGAGTGAAAGAATCCAGACTCCCCACAAAAACAGAAGACTGCATATAGTATGATTTCATTTATTTTAAATGATAGGCTCTACAAACTAATCTATAATGACAGAAAGCAGAGCATTTGACTAGGAATGGCCGTGAGAGGGAGAGACAGACAACAAATGGGCATGAGGAGAATGGGTGTGCCCATTGCCTTGTCATGTGTACATAGACACAGGTGTACACATATGACAAAGCTCATGAAATTGTCTACTTAAATATGCACAGTTGATTCTGTATCAGTTATACCTCATTAAAGCTAAACAAACGAGTTTTATTGGGATTAGAGAAAATGTTTTGAGATGGGGAGAGAATGGCCTTAGAGAGCAAGTACAATGTTGGGATATTTGG
>NW_005299887.1:0-677 GCF_000412655.1 Myotis brandtii
GCACTGAAGGGATGTGGGTTCAATATTCCCGGTCAAGGGCATGTACTTGGGTTGAAGGTTCAATCCCC
The DNA here is from genome assembly GCF_000412655.1 of Myotis brandtii. Classification (NCBI taxonomy): domain Eukaryota; kingdom Metazoa; phylum Chordata; class Mammalia; order Chiroptera; family Vespertilionidae; genus Myotis; species Myotis brandtii. The sequence goes on from NW_005299887.1 coordinate 69, forward strand.
AGTCCGTAGGGCTTTATGCAGAGGCAACCAATTGATGTGTGTCTTTCTCCTTCCTCCTCCCTCCTTTTCCTTCCCCTCCCTCCTTTCCCTCCTCCCTCCCTCCCTTCCCTCCCTCTCTCCCTCCCTCTTTCCTTCCCTCCCTCCCTCTCTCCTTTCTTTCCACTCTCTCTAAAAAACAATGGGAAAAAAATCCTTGGGTGAGGATAAACAACAAAAATAAAGCTACCCATAAGAGTGAGGGCTCTAGTGGCAGCAGAGCCAGGCCAGAAACCCAGATTTTCAGGGTTCAACATTCAGGAGACATTTATTTGATGACAGTTTAGTGCATCTTCTGTCACTTAGCAAAGGGCTGTACTGTTGATGTCTGTTGAAACGAATTGAACGAACTGCCAAAAAATGTTTTGTTGGAGTAGTGGTTGTGTTAACCAGGACTCTCCAGTGGCATGTGGCAGAAGCTTATTTCAGCACAGTGGGGATTTAAGGTGTCTTATAATGACCCTGGCTGGGTGGCTTACTTGGTTGAAGTGCCATCCCGTATACCAAAAAGTGGCAGGTTCCATCCCAGGTTGGAGTGTGTACAGGTGGCAGACGATCAGTGGTTTTTTTTTT
>NW_005299888.1:0-677 GCF_000412655.1 Myotis brandtii
GTCTTTGGTTATTGCCAACAATGCTGTAATAAATAAACATATTTATGTCATTTTGCATATGTACAACCCCATATGTAAATGAAATTCCAAGAAGCAGAATTATTTGGTCAAAAGTATGAGTTTAAAATTTGAATAGATATTGCTGAATTTCTGACTACAGGGATTGTACTAATTTATACTCCCACCAGCAATGTATTAAGGTCTCTGATTTCCTAAGTGCTTTGCCAAGAGTATGGTACCAAACTTCAGGATATTTACAAATCTGATAAGTGAGTGATGGAACCTCAATGTAGCTTTATTTTGCATTGTTCTTATCATGAGAGAGGTAGCAACCATGTACTTATTCTTCTTTGCTATTGCCCCGGACATCAAATCATCCCTGAATCAGACTCTCTTCTGATTAACATCTCCTTTCTTTCATTTGCTGCTTTTATTCTAAATACCTTTCTGCTTCTAATTTCTAATTTCATTTCTTTAGTTTTTCCCCCTTTGACTTAGTGCTTTCTTGACTAACTAGAATATAATTATCCTTGGATGGAGTGGGATGTTACTTACAACAAATCAGTGTTTCACAAAATAAAGTGAATAAATCCATTGATATGCTTTCTAATGAGATTTCTTTTTCATTAAATTTATTGGGTGACATCTTACCTAATAATAGACAAACATGGTAATTG
>NW_005299889.1:0-677 GCF_000412655.1 Myotis brandtii
AATAATTTTTCTGAGTCATTCAAACTATTCAGAGAGGGAATTTGCTTGGCCTATCTCACTATTTTATTCCTGTCTATATCTTCCTTGAGGGTCAACTCATAAATTGACTGCTCTTGGAGCTAGCAGTCTCCCCTAATTTAATCAGATGTGGAAAGAAAGCTTGGGGATTCCAAATAAAGTTGCTTCTTCATTGCAAAAATGCGGAAATCATGATTTTCTGAAACAGACTTTGGGGGCTGGAAGACACCAATGGGTGTTCTAGCTAAAAGAAATCAAAATCTGAATAGAGTCCTAAGTCCAGTTAGACATGAACCAGCTACTGTCACCAGGTGTCTATAGGGATAAAGGAAGCATCTGCCTCTGCTCAAGAGAGAAATTGCTTTTTACACTCATGTGTCAGTTTAATCTAGAAGACATCAGATACGAATTTTGAATACATTAATAATGCAGTGGTATGCATTTTGAGGAAATAGGAGTTCTAGAGGAAAAACATTAGAAAAGAAGAATGCAATGAAGTATAAAGTCAAAGGAGACCTGGGGTAGGTCACTATGTTACTAAGAGAAGATAGCACATGGGTGACCCAATGCTGAGCTTGCCTTTTAGATCATGATTAAAACTGTAGGGATGTGAGTTTGATCAAAGACATCATTGGTCTAGATCAGTGGTCGGCAAACTG
>NW_005299890.1:0-677 GCF_000412655.1 Myotis brandtii
CCTCAGTGAGTGTCTGTGTGTAGTCTCAGCCAGACTAGAGACTGGCAAACTTTTCCTGCAGAGGAGCGGACCATACAGTCTCTGTTGCAATCACTCATCTCTGCTTTTTTAGCCAAAAGCAGTCACAGAAAACATAAAAACATGCATGTTTTTATGTTGTGGTAATGACACTTTATTTGCAAAACCAGGTGATGGGCCAGATTTGGCACAAGGACATGAGTTTGCCAACCCCTGTGACTGATGACTAGATCTGCTTTGTTAAAATATAAAACCTGAATTAATCATACCTCTAAATATTTTGAAAGTATATTCAATATTGTCCCTGCTTTCATAAATAGATAATAGCATTCATGTGAACAAAGTATATCCTAAATGAATAAAATAGCCTAAATGAGTAAAGTGTATTCTAAATGAATGAGATTGAATATGGTTTGCATCACTCACATATTAACCTCATTCAGTCACATAATTGGACTGGTCGTGATGGCTAAAAATAGGCAGTCGACTTGGGGGCTACGGCCTTTATTACCAGCTCATGTTCTACTTACTAGATTAGCACAGAACATTTCCACATTGCCATCTTTGAAAATGAATGTAACGTTCGCATTGCCCTGACTGCATGTTTGTCTGCTACGTGTCTTTGCATTGCTCCTGACTTTTAGATAAATCTTGAATGT
>NW_005299891.1:0-677 GCF_000412655.1 Myotis brandtii
CAAGAGAATGTCTGTTTCCAAATTGCAAATGTTATGTCTCAGTTGAAGTGTTTTTGAGCAAAGGCAAAAGTGTTCAGCATATCTATAGAATGAATGGCTTAATCTTACTGTGAAGTCCTCTGTAGTGGCCAGGCTTATTCCAAAATGTCTTTCATAATTTCCCCTAATAAAACCCTTTCCTTCACTTAAACTTGGCTACAACCACCTCATCCCCACAAAATTTCTTCAAATCAAAACAATAATTGCCCATCATTTCAGTCCCTTATTACCTGTGTCAATATATATGATCATAGTTCAATGCCTGTGAAAGGCAGTTGGCCTTGGTCCATGACTCCCTGGCTGCACTCCATAGCTTTCCCTTATTTTTCCTATCAAGATTTTTTTTGCAAATGACTACAATTTGTCCCAGAGAAAACTAGAGGCCATCAATGGAATTGCTCATTCCCAACATACCCAGGCTAGTCATGCTTTATGGAGAACGGCTAGCAGTAAAAAGTTTAATGACATAAAAGAGCACACACCCTATATGGTTACATTTAGCTATTTGTTCATTTATTTCCTTTTAATAGGCTCTTATCTATTCTTCTGCACTCTTACGACTGTTCATTTCTTTACATTAAAAATTGAGAGGAAGGCCCGACCAGTGTGGCTTAGTGGTTGAGCATCGACCTATGAAC
>NW_005299892.1:0-677 GCF_000412655.1 Myotis brandtii
ATGCTCAACCACCGAGCCACACCAGCTGGGCCAGAAACTATTTTTAAAACTCCCTTTCTCTTTAAATGAAAAATGTCAGTCCTTATGCTGGTCATTGGTTGTCCCTATTTCTTGCATCCATGAGCTCTTAGAATAAACCCAGGGGTGTGCACTGAAATTTTGTGTTCCTCTGCAAAATTCATATGTTGAAAACCTACCCCCCACAAACGTGGGGTATTTGGGAGGTAATTAGTATTAGATAAGGTCATAAGTGTGGAGCCCTCATGAATGGGATTAGAGTCACAATAGAGAGTTTACATCCTCGGCTCTGCTCTCTGCCAGGTGAGGATAAATGATAAGTCATTATCTACAACCTGGATGAGGGTCCTCACCAGGACCAGCCTGTGCTGACACCCTGATCTCACATTTCCAGCCTCCAGGAGGTGAGCTACATTTCTGTTGCTGATAAGCCACTCTGTTTATGATATTTTCTTATAAAGTCTGAGTTGACTGAGACACCCAGGCATAGCTTCCTAGACAGTGCCACTTTTGGGTGACTTGTGTGCCTGACAAGGTGAGAGTAAGGCAGAGCAATTTACCAGTTTGCAATATTTTTTTTCTGATTTTTTTCAGCCTAATCTTGAAATAGCACAATAAATGGGAAAAAGTTTTTAGAAAATTTTGCTGGAGAAATAAAA
>NW_005299893.1:0-677 GCF_000412655.1 Myotis brandtii
TCTTTTGGCTATTGTGAATAGTGCTGCTATGAACATTTGGGTAGAGTATTTGTTATGAACACCTGTTTTCAATGCTTTGGGGTATATACCTAGAAGTGGAATTGCTGAATCAAATGGTAATTTTATGCTTAACTTTTTGAAGAAACTTATAGCATTTTTTAGCAGAGTAAGTCCCTCCTTATTCTAACTGAAACCTGCTGGTTGCACCGAAAATGCTGAGCCCTGCCTCCTTTCTCATCTAGAGCCAGTCCTCTGGCAGCCCTGCCTTCAGGGGTGGCAGGCAAAGTGACTGGGCCAGGGAAGAAAGCCAGGATGCTGTGCTAGGTTGCTCGGCTGTCGTAACAAAGCACCACAGACTGGGTCGCTTAAACAACAGAAATTTGTTTTCTCACAATTCTGGATCACGGCCCTCTCCTTGGCTTGTACATGGCTGTCTTCTCCCACTGCCTCCAGATGGTCTTCCTTCTGTGCTTGTCTGTGTTCTGATCTCTTCTTATAAAGGACACAGTCATATTGGATTGGGGCCCATTCATGCCCTTAATAGAGCAGCCTAGTGCATGGTGATTCAAGGGGGAGGAGGGAGTAAACCGCTTCATTGATGAACAGTTTTTTGAAGTGATGGGGAGAAAAGAATCTCATAAAAATATAAGAAAACGTATCCATGTGGAGTATTTTGC
>NW_005299894.1:0-677 GCF_000412655.1 Myotis brandtii
TCTTCCAGAGCTGAATTCCAGAGGAAAAGATGGACACTCACACCATGAATCAAGATGTGATGAGAAACTCAGCTAGCTATGATTGCTGTGAAGAATGAAACAGGGAGCTGCAGTGGGAAGTACCTGGTGGGGAGCTAAGTTGGATGGGGCTAGGGAAGACCCTCTAGAAAAAGAAGACATCTGAGAAGACACCTACATGGTGGGAAGGACCAGCCACAGCAAGATATGAGCAGTGCTTTCTAGGAAAGGGGCCAACATAGTCAAAGAGTTAGGAGGGAGCTTGGCTTGTTTGGAAAGACCAGAAAGAGCGAGGGCAGTGTGGTGGATGGTTTCTGGATTCCTGTATTTTATTCTGTGGGTTACCTCTGACCATAACACATGATTTGATCTTCACAGCAGTCATCCTTCATGCACATCATGCCCATCTGAGAGATACACGAGCTGACACCCAGAGCCAGTGGACCACCTGAGATGATGCAGCTAGCCAACAGCAGAAGGAAATGACCCATGCCTTACTTCTGATACCAATTGTAAATTTTGGGGGGCGGGGTGTCTCAAAACCAAGCATAAGTTTGATAATTTACTATGACTAGAGAACTCACTGAAAGCTGTTACATTCATGGTTACAGCTTACCTATAGTATAATAATAAAAGCATAATATGCTACTTAGACTGGA
>NW_005299895.1:0-677 GCF_000412655.1 Myotis brandtii
ATTAGCATATTATGCTTTTATTATTATAGATTAGCATTTATTGTTTGTTAATATTTACACTGAGTACTGTGCTCACACCTAGTTTTAATATTCAGTTTCTGCCTGGTGGAGGCTATAGTTAAACAGGTGAGACAAGATACATGTATTTTATTTATTTCTGTGCAACAAAATGATCCTAAACTTAGCAGCTTAAAGCAGTTTTCTCACAGTTTCTGTGGGTCAGGAGTCCAGGCATGGTTTAGCTGGGTCCTGTGCTTCAGGGTCTCCCACAAAGCTGAAGTCAAGGTGTCAGCGAAAGCCTGGTCTCATCTGAAGGCTTAACTGGGGAAGGGTCCACTTCCAAGCTCACTCACATAGTTGGCAGAATTCAGTTACTCCAGGGCAGAATTGTGGATTGAGGACTTTAGTTCCTTATTGGAGTTTAGCCTCAGGCAACCTGCAGTGCCTCACCAGGGGGTCCTCTTCAACATGACACCTCATTTTATCAAAGTGTACAAGCTGGGAAGGCAATAGAGAGAGTCTGCTAGCTGGACAAAGTTATAGTCTTTCATAATTAAATCAAGAAATGACCTCCAATTGCTTTTGCTGTATTCTGTGATTTGACGCAAGTCACTACATCTAGCCCACAGTCAACAGAAGAAGATTATGCAAGGTCATGAATATCAGGAAGCAGGAAT
>NW_005299896.1:0-677 GCF_000412655.1 Myotis brandtii
AAAATAAAATAAAATAAAATAAAATAAAATAAACTGGTGTTTTTTTCAGCAAATAATGATACCCACCAACTCTCATTCCCAGTATGACTTTAGAAGTTCCCATCCTCCAAAGGGGAGATTAGAAAAGGCTTTCCTACGAAATATATGTATTCCAAAAAGAATGACCTAAAGATAAAGTGGGGGTTTTCTCTAATTAAAGGCCCAGCCATATCCTTCAATATAGCTCCCTAACCATGCATTCTAGCCATCATTCTTGTATGTGGGGAGAAAACCCAGGAACATCACAAGTATAAGGAAATCATCTCATAGGAATGAGAAAGATCAAATGACATAACAGAGAGAAGACAATTTGGAGAAAGAAACTATGCAGAGATAAACAAAACACAGGGACACACACATGCAGGCCATTAATATACACTCAGGGTGATAAGAAACCCCACAATAATCTTAGAAAGCTAAGCTAGCTCCCCTATATAAAAATGGCCATTCATCTCTCAGAGGAATCACTTTACCAACACATACAGCCAAGTTCCTGCCTCCCACAACATGGCATGGTGGCCTCCACAGGTCCCAACATCATGTGAGCTGTTGCTGCATGGAAGATACACATGAGACTTCCTGTTGGAGCTCCAGAACAGCTGGTGTGATGAGCACTTGCACCCACATGTTTGCATGGT
>NW_005299897.1:0-677 GCF_000412655.1 Myotis brandtii
CAGCGGCATCCTTTGTATTTCAAGTAGCCTCACTTAGAACGCTGTTCTGGAAACAAAGCAAGGCCAGTGAGCAGAAGCAACCTCGCGAGCCCAATGGCCAGCAATTTCAATCGATTAGGACATGAAACAGTGGGTTCCCCAATCAAGAGACAAGAAGTTTCAAATAAGAAATAAAAATAAGTAAAACCTACAAGAACACATGACAGGTTATGTGACCATATTTTCTACGTCATAAAATTGTGAATAGTAATCGTCTAGATTTTTTATTTTCTAAAATTTCTATAAAAATATGATTTGAGCAAAGAAAAGTCCTTTTCTTGGAAAAATTATGTCTCAAAACTCCGAAGGCGGAAGTGGGCACCAGGAAGAGGTCAGCGGGAGTGAGTTATACACAAGCGCTCGCTAATATCTGGATACGAAGGCCACACGACATTGCACTATTTTCCATCGTAGGAACGTCCTCGTGCTGGCGATCCCTCACAGCGCCCCATTGAAACGACTGCGTTCTGAGAGAAACCTGACTTTCCGGGCTTTACTTTTCACCTGGAACCTTTGGTGCACACGTGAGACTCCTCCTGTGCGGGGCTCTAAACAGCAGGCGAGAGCCCCATGTGCTGGGCTCCATCCGACCTGAACAGTCCCTGCACAGACGGGTCAGCGCTGCGGCTGAGGGGGGG
>NW_005299898.1:0-677 GCF_000412655.1 Myotis brandtii
TCTCACATTGATGTGAAGGCTCCATCCAGTCTTCTTGTGAGCAAGGTGAGGGCACACCTCTATGCTTTCTCCTCTAGTTTTTCTACTTTTTGGTGAGTTTTAGGGATAACAGAAATATTGTAAAACTTAGTGTCTTCCTATGTAGCTTAAATATTTAACAATTGTCATACGTGTTTCTCTTTCCAGAGCACTTGCATTTCTACAGCCTTGCTTTAAGTACTTCCAGGGTAAGAACACATCAGGATGGGGTAGGGTGGAGCAGAGAGAGGAAGGGAATTTGGCTTTGCCATCAGATAGGCTTGCTGAGCCGTTTAGAGGTGGTGGTGCTATTTGAAGGGAGATGTTTCAAAACAGAGACTTGAGCCCTTAAAATAGGGCATAGTAAGCATGAGAGATACCCTTTTGATCCCAGAGTATATTTCAAAACATTTTATGAAGGTGAGAATGAGTCAGGGAGAAATGAAAAAGGAAAATAGGGTTTCTTTCAGTCCCGTTACTCTGCCTATTGCTGAGAATCTCTCCCTTACTGCTTAGTCATTATCTTTCTTTGGAAGTAGTGGTATCCATGTTTAGCAGTCTTGCCAAATGAGACAGATTTCTGATTTTTAAAAGAGAGTCCAATGATCTCAAATGGTTTTTTTTCCACTTTGATTTATATATGTGTTTCGGCTATTCCA
>NW_005299899.1:0-677 GCF_000412655.1 Myotis brandtii
TCTGTTGACTAATGAGTTTGCCGACCACAGGCCTAGATAATAGATTCTCAAGTCATTAATATAGAGTATATTTTGTACACACAAACAGCTATTTGCCTTTACTCACAAATTGCAAGATATGGTTTTATGGAGCCACTTACAATGTTTGCTCAAATGTAATAGTTTCATGTTTGGATAAGCCATTGTGCATCTGGGTTAGACTCTCACTTAAATATCTTATATATTGTAAATAACTTTTAGTAAAGTTTTTCTGAATGTCAGATTACAAAATCGTTTTGATATATATTCAGGATAAAATATTGTCTCTTAGTAACCTGAAAGTATCAAAGCAAAAATAGTCACAGAAAGAGGCTAAAGCTGTTTTGTTTCATTTTCTGCTAAATACAAAACATAAGCATACATCCAAGAACTTATAATCAGGAGAAAGTGGTTTTAATGCTAGTTTGTCACTGGATTGAGACACTTAGCTACTCTGAGTCCTTTTTACATTTGTAAAATAATTTTCATGGTGTATGTCTTGTGAATTGCATTAGTTGTTTTCTGTACATCTCAAAGATCCATTGGGGAATCAAATAAATTTATTTTATTCATTCAACCATAAATATTATTTGCCTCTTACATGACAGATACTGGGGAATCAGAAACAAGGTAAGCACAATCTGGTGATCTCAGGTATT
>NW_005299900.1:0-677 GCF_000412655.1 Myotis brandtii
TTACCCCATTTCTCTGCTCCCCCTAGAACACAGTTACTAAGCAAGTGGTCTGCATTTGCTGTCTCTTTGTTATGTGACATGAAGAGAATGCTATCCCACCCCTACCACTGTTGGGTTGTAGAAACTCCATAATTATATGGTTAATACAGTCAATGCATGTTGACTAACTGGGCACTGTGGCATCAATGGTTGGGTTTTCTGAGTTGTCTATAGCCAACCTTGGTATTTATCAACTTAGTACACTTTAGAATTTATAGAGCACCTCTGGTCTTCTCGCCCTGCTAGGCATGGAGGATCAGAGATGAATGACACCTTGCTGTGCCTTGGGAGTTTCTGGGTTGGGACCTCCGAACTGGGGGAGGCAGGCAAAGACTGTGACTCAGGAAATTCACTTTATAGAATCCTCAGTAGGATTCAGGGAGAGCTAAGTTTAAACCTGTGTTCACATAGACATCGAAACTCATCCTTAGCAAGTCCCCAGGAACTAATTAAACTCAGCAATTCAGGGTTGGCTTGTAGGATGAGATGGGATTTGTGCTTTCAGCCCAGGGGCCCCTTTTCCTAACCAGAGACCTCCATGCAGTTCCTAGGCCCATGGTCCTTCCTAAGAGGGCTTTAAAAAATGGTTTAAATTGAGGTACAACCAATATACAGTAACAGGAAAGATTTGAAGCTTT
>NW_005299901.1:0-678 GCF_000412655.1 Myotis brandtii
GCTTTGATACAGTACTAATCATAACATGGAGAATGAAATTAGTCAAAAAAGCAGAAAGAGGTACATTTCCTAATGTAATGTAATAAACTTAAAGAAACAAGCTGAATCTTTCACATGTTCTCCTTGTGAAGAGCACTTCATGTGGGATATGAACTATTTTGAAAAATCCCATACAAGGATGACAATTAGATGTTGGGCTGGCTGTCTTCCCTTCACCCCACTCTCCATCCACTCCACTCTGAGCACTGCCCCAGGAGGCACAACTTACAGACCTTGTCAATTGGCTGAGTCTCCTGGGTTCACCCTGGGTTTTGCCAATGGGAAACTCGTAGGACGTGGGCCCCATTTCGAGTTGTCTGTGGCTATCAGAATCTCTGCTTCAGACCTACTATGTGCTTGACCTAAGGCCACTCCTTTCAAGGCAGCCTTCTCTATATCATGGCCACTCCTCCAGCCACCAGGGCCCATGATGAGAGCAGTTTTGCCACTCTTAGCCCTGGGTTACTACACTAACCCTGTGATTCCCCACCCACCCCCTTTCACACCCACATCTTTGTAAATAGTTGCCTTATAAATAATGGGCTCTCAACAGATTATCTTAACTTAGGTGTGCCATCTCTTTCCCGTTAGGACCCTGACTGGATAATGTTATACAACAGTCTTCCCTTACCCACAGTT
>NW_005299902.1:0-678 GCF_000412655.1 Myotis brandtii
GTAGTCTTATAGTAAAATAATAGAGAAACACATCTGGTATAATTCTATCTCAAAGATGAGTACCATGAGCAATTCTTCAAGGAATCAGGACAGACTCACATAGAAGAATGACTGACGCATTTGGGAACCTAAAAGAACACCTAAGGTTTACAAAGCCAAACACATGGGAAGGGCCTGAGACATAATTGCATGGGGCCATTGCCACGGAACCATTCTAAGAGTGGCGCCCTAGAAAAGGGCACACCATGCTGATGCTGACATTCTCATTCTTACCTTTAGTTCTCAACGCCTTCCTCCAAGCCAGACAGGTCAGCTCTTTCTTTGTTCCCTGGGCTGACCCTCAGTCAGTGTCCACTGTTTGCCATGAAAAGAACTTGAACCAATACAAATGCTCATTACATTTTCTGCCATGCCAATTCTCTATCTCATCAAAAGGTAAGGAGAGAGAACCCTGTGGAACATAGCTTTTAAGGATTAGGAAAAGGAAAAGAACTCTATAACTGAGACCAGAGGTCAAGGAAAAGCAGATGAAAAATGGGGAGGTTGTGGTCCACTATATTCACGGTTGGCTGTGTTTCAGGGAGTAGAAACTGGCCAAATGGTCAAGCACAGTCAGGGCGGGAAGGCTATTGCTTGGCTTAAAAGAGAAGTCACGAGAGATCTCCAGCAAGAGAAAAT
>NW_005299903.1:0-678 GCF_000412655.1 Myotis brandtii
ACAGCTAATAAGTGTCAGGTGCTGGGACTTGAACTCGGGCCCTTTCTGCTGTCCCAAGAGCCCCTGCGTGACTGAGCCGAGGAGGAGCAGAGGCTTTGTGGGTGAGGTTTGGGATGACTCTCTCCTGACGGAAGTCCCAGCGCTTAAACAGTATGTATGAAATTCGCATCTCAGACGGGAGATTATGAACACATCCAAAGTCATTAGCAGAACCTGCTGGGTTTCTTTTTCTATGAAACTCAAAACCGAAAGATTAAAGTTCTCATCAGTCCTCATCTCTCCCGTTTCACTCCCGCGGCCCCATGGCCCCCAGGCATGATCTGGCCTCAGGGACTTGGCTCTTGCTGCTCCCTCGGCCCAGGATGCTTTTCCTGCAGACGTCCACATGGGTGCCTCCTTCCTTCACCTCCCTCAGGCCCTGGCTCAATTGTTGCTTCTCAGTGAGGCCCTCCTGCCCACATTCCTGAAACCTGCAACCACCTCCACCTGCTCTCCTTATTCCGCCCCCTGCTCTTCCCTCATGGCTGTTACCACCAGCTGACCATCTGTCTCTTCTTGGTCATCTGTTCCTTCTCTGTCTGATCCCACTGGAATGTCAGCTCCACGAGGGCAGAGCTTTCTGTCTGTTTTGTTCCCCAGGGCCTACAACAGTGCCTGGCACACAGAGGTGCTCAATAA
>NW_005299904.1:0-678 GCF_000412655.1 Myotis brandtii
TGCTCCCACTCTAACAAGGTTCCCTCCATATTCCCTCTCAGGCAATGCCTGTTATGGGCTGCTCCAGCCAATGAATGATCACTCTGAGTGTACAAAGACCATGTTTTTGAGATTTGGTGATTCCCTGTTGAGTGACAGCCTCTAGGAGTCCCAGTGGACACCTTTCTTTAATGGGCACTGCAATCTGACACTCTTTCTATTTTAACCTCCTACTTTTTCCTGCTCTTTTTCAGAATCGTTGAGGCTAAAGGCTCTCCTCACCTTTTTCATTTCCCTCGATTTTGTCCTTAACCTGCATTTCCTGAATAATTCACTATTGTATCTAATTCTGTCTTGGCACATGTTTTTCAGAGGAACTCTACAAACAAAGCATTGCTAGTAGTTAACTGAAAAACAGACACATTAATAAGAAATTAGCAAAGCCTCATCTGGTGATGATCCCATCACTGAAAATTTCACTGTTGGTGAACTGCAAAGATGTCCCAGTATAAAAAAATTCTTATGTAAGTACAACGATGCCAAATTTTAGAGAGGGTTCTAATCTCAATTTCCAATATATGGGGTGTGTCTCCTACCACCAAGCAATTATCCAACACTAGCTGGGTGCCCTACAATTCAATTCCATTCTAACACTGTCTGCTTAGAGATAGTGTCAGATTGCACAGGTTAAAGGCTCAG
>NW_005299905.1:0-678 GCF_000412655.1 Myotis brandtii
GTCCATAAAGACATAAAAACAATAACAGAGGACGGGAAGTGGGTTCTGCCTGGTGACTCTACTGCCCTTGCGAGGGGCAGAGCAGAAGGGATGGGCTGCGGGGGAGCCGTGCCCGAGCGTGTCCCCCTTTGGCAGGAGCCGTGTGTTCCTGCTGGGGGGGGGGGGCGTGACGTCCCCCGGGGCCCACGTCACCTGCACGTTTGGGGAAAGTGTGTTAAGAACTCTGTGGAGAGAACAGGATTAAAGAAAACAGAGCCGTCAAGGGCCTGCTGCCCCGGGGGAGGGGGGTGGGGAACTTTACGGCTGGAACCCACAATCCCCTCTGACAACAGGCCGAGGCAAGACCGGGAGAGAGAAGAAGCATTTGCTGGTAGAGCCGCAGGTCAAACGCTTTAATTTGGAAAGTTTTTAGAGCAGGGGCTCCCCTTAGGGTCCCCTCAGAGGTGCCGGGCAGAGGCCCGAGTGTCCCTGCAGGTCCTGGGACCAGCCGAGCGGCTTTCATCTCTCTCTCTCCCTCCCTCTCTCTCAGTCTTGCTGTCTCTCTGCCTTTTCTCTCTTTCTCCTTAAAAAGGCACATGGCCTGACGTCATTATTCACTAGACATGTTGCTTCCTCCGTTAACGTTGCTCATAAAATGTTTCTCAGGGTCTAAAGTGAGAGAGATTGTGCATTCTCTAC
>NW_005299906.1:0-678 GCF_000412655.1 Myotis brandtii
ATATATTTTCTGTTGGTACATACATATGCACATGAATGGATAGAAAAAGGTCTGGAAGGAAGGATTCATATCCAACAAAGGCGGTTTCATACCATACCCCTAGGAAAAAAGGGATATGGAGGGGCTCAAGATTGGCCAGGATGGGGTGCAGTCAAAAGGAACTTTTAATCTCTCAATATTGTTTTCATTTTTTACAAGGAAGATGTATTTATGATTATTTGTGTGATTTAAAAATAAATTTAAAACAGTACATATTGTATTAGTTTTCCACTGTTGTATAACAGTACCACAAACTTAGCAGATCAAAACAATACTCATTCATTATCTCACCGTTCTGTAGGTCTGAAGTTCATGTGCAGGGTGACTAGGTTCTCTGCTCAGGGTATCCCAGGTTGAATCAGGGTGTTGTCCAGGCTGCAATCCTTTCTGGAGGCTCAGAGGAAAATATCCTTTTCAGCTCATTCAGGTTATTGGCTGAATTCAGTTCCTTGTGGTTGTAGGACCGAGGTTCCCGTTTCCTTGCTGACTATCAGCCAGGGGTCAATCTCCGCTGTGAAGGCTGCCTGCATTCCTTGACATATGGCTCCCTTCACCTTCAAAGCCAGCAATAGAGAATCTCACTTGTGTTCAATTGAATGAAATTGCACTCTTCAATCTATTCTTCAGGAGAAGCCCTTT
>NW_005299907.1:0-678 GCF_000412655.1 Myotis brandtii
GGCTTGTTTTTATTATTATTATTATTTTTATTGGACTGGTGGTTACACAGATGAACACATTTGCCCAAACTCATCAAACTAAGTGAAATGAGCCAGACACAAAAGGACAAATTTGTATAACTCCACATTTTAGGTACTTCGAGGAGTCAAATTCATAGAGACAGAAAGTAGCATAGAGTACGGGGGCTGTGGGAGGAGGAATGGGGAGTTACTGTTTAATAGGGACAGAGTTTCCATTTGGGATGATGAAAAAGCACTGGAGACGGATGGTGATGATGGTTGTCGCACACTATGAATGCACTTAATGTCGCTGAACTGTACACTTAAAATGCTTAAAATGGTAAATTTTATGTTTTGCATATTTTACCACAATAAGAAAAAATCTAAAAAACCCTTACCGAAGTGTACACTTTAAGTGGGTACTTTTCCATCATATATCTATTATACCTCAACAATATAAAGTTGATCTTTAAAAGCCGCCAAGGAGGAACGTGCCTGTCTTGCTCTTCCTGGGCGATTGCAGACATTTCTGTCGCAGGCAGCGGTCTGCCCTGTAATCAGACTGACCACAGACCTCGCTTCAAATTCTGCGTCTGCCACTTACCGATGTTCTAACCACTCGGCGCGCGGGTCTCATCGTGTAAATGCAGCCGTCTCGCTTTTAGGATGAAATGAAGC
>NW_005299908.1:0-678 GCF_000412655.1 Myotis brandtii
GGACAGCATTTAATAAACCAATAAGAACATATCTCTGAAGTAACAATTCCCCATTGACAATATTTCCCAAAGAAAGAAAAAATAAAATAAGTAAAATAAATTTTTAAAAATAATTTTTCAAATAGCTCTACATTTTGAAAAGCTCAGCACAGACACTGGCATTTAGGACCAGGGACAAGATGCTGGTCACCACAGAACCACTGTGACAAAGTACCATGGGACTTTCAGCATGACTCCACAATTCATGGGGCACAACTGCTGCTTTTCAGAGCAAATATTTTATTTTAAACCCTGAATCTTAGATCCACACATTATTTTCTGTCTTTGATCACAAGATATATGAAGAAAACGACCTACCTCCAAATATAATCAATAATAGGAATATCAAGTTGAAAGGAACAAGACAGACATACTGAGAAAATCTGAGATTATATTATTGATTTAAACTACCATCATCAGACATTCCTGCCACTTTATTGCCACCAAATGTTCATGGGCACTCAAGTAAAATGTGTTGTTCAGTAGATACATTTAAAAAAAAACACACCAAAATTCTAGTTTTAAGAAACGTATTTCAAAGAATTCTGTTATCAATTATATGTCTTTCTCTTTTCATCTATGCATACAAGTGTCCCACTGGTCTGAAGGCAGAGTATTTCTAGTAAACCTTCCTTAAGT
>NW_005299909.1:0-678 GCF_000412655.1 Myotis brandtii
CCCACCCCCACGGACTGGGATTCGGAGGACTGGGCTAGGCCAGGACCGCCTGTGAGCCCGCAGTGCTGCCCGTGCACCTGCACTGGAGGCCCAGCCCCTCCATGTATAAAGCAGAACCGGGTCCAGGGTGGAAAGTGCCAGCCTCCGGGTCATTGAGTTCAGTTATGTAATTTAGGTCCTTTAGTCATAACCCATCGGACTGTAATGAAGACCTGAGGGTGGCCCCACCTCGGTCCCTGCCAGGCACTCTTCTCTCCGGCAGAACAGGGAGAGGGGGCAAGAGCGAGCGAGAAGAAGGGGGAACACACTGAAGCGCCAGGCCCCGCATCTCTATTATCTCAGCGCTCTCCTGGGAAGCAGGCATTATCCCATTTTACAGATGAGAAAACCGAGCTCAGAGAGGCTGAGTCAGTTGGTCAAGGACACACAGCTGGGTAAATGACAGTGCTAGGAGTTGAATCCAGTGGTCCCTTCTTTGGTTTATGCTTAAACACGCCAGGGGACTTCTCAGCATCGGTCTAGTTTAGAGTCTGTTACAGCCAATAGCACAGCCTTCTCCCAGATCACCCAGCGGGCCCAATCTTCACCCTACAGCTTGTTTCCAATGCTTCTTTGTTGTAGTTTTTAGTTGACTTCTCATTGGTTTCAGCCCAGTGACCTGTGGTTTATTCTCTGGCT
>NW_005299910.1:0-678 GCF_000412655.1 Myotis brandtii
AAGGTCAAGGGAAGGTAGTTCCAGCACAGTGAGACTTCAG
The DNA here is from genome assembly GCF_000412655.1 of Myotis brandtii. Classification (NCBI taxonomy): domain Eukaryota; kingdom Metazoa; phylum Chordata; class Mammalia; order Chiroptera; family Vespertilionidae; genus Myotis; species Myotis brandtii. Next base: position 41 of record NW_005299910.1, read on the forward strand.
CGAGTTTGTGGGCCGAGAAGAAAGAACAGGGTCTCCGCAGAAGTGAAGGACAAAGGCGGGAGGGAGGGGCGGTGTGAGGAGCAGGGCCAGCAGGAGGGAGGGTGTGGTCGGGTAGAAGCTGCAGAAAGTCACGGGTTCACCAGGTGGCCTCCACCACATCTTGTGGGCTCCCCCCCCCAATGTTCCTTTTTCGATCTGTATCATTTTTTGTTCTGGGCTTTGCTGTTACTATGTGAGTAACAGTTATTTTGCTGACCTCGGTCTGTTTTGCAATTCCTTAAGAGGGCGCAGGGGCCTAGCCACCTCCTCCTTCCTTCTTCCGCCCTCCGGTGAATTGTTTTCTTGTTCCCTCCTTGGCAGGGAGACTTTTTGGTTGTTCCTAGAGCCATCGCAGCCAAGCGTGACCCTCTGGGCGAGAGATGATTTGGACAGAAACAGAGGGGAATATTGGGAGATGTTTCTAACGCACAGCTCTGGCTTCTATGGGGCATGGAGGAGGCGAGGCGAGGGCACCTTTGAAGAGAGGGAACCCAGCTCCCTTTGGTTTTCCTGAGCGTGCTCCAGCTGAGACGCTCACCCTGAGCTCTGCCAGCTGGGCAGCCAGCGGCCAGCACGGAGCCGGGAGCCAGGAGGCCCGT
>NW_005299911.1:0-678 GCF_000412655.1 Myotis brandtii
GAAGTTGGTACATGTTCACTTACCTTGGCCTTACCTGATCTCTGGGCCAGCCCATCCCCTCTGCCCGCACTACTGCGCGCCTCAAAGGTGGGTGCCAGGCAGCTTCTGGCTCTGCCCTGCTCCTGTCCCTTCCTCCTTTTCTTGTCACCATCACGTGTCACTCCTCGCACGTTCTAAAGCAGGAGCGACTGACTAATCATTGGTCCTTGCTCTGACCCGTCCTCTCCACTTTCCCAGGTGTCCTCCCGGTTGGCCTTCGCTTAGTTTCAGGATGGGGGAACTCTGTGGGGGCAAGATTTAAAGACTGGCAGTGTGGCCTGGAAAGGCAGGGCTTACAGAGCCAGATCAGTTTGGGTCCTCGCCATGTGTGTTTTGGTCCAGTTGCCTAATCGCTTTGAGTTTCAGTATCCCCATATGCAGAGTGACGATAATACAGTTTGGCACCATCTAACAGTAGCAGATACTTCATAAATCATCCCTGTGATTGTTACGATCGGGCTGATCTATGAGGAGGCCTGGGAAGGTGGGTGGTGGTATTACCCCAGGTGCCTTTATCTCCCCATCAGTGCTATGTCCAGAGGCTGCTCTGAGGAAATTTGGAAGCCAAAGAAAGACGAGGGAGAAACAAGCAGAGGGAGTGATGGTGCCCTGCGTGGAGTCAATGCCAAGTGGTGACTG
>NW_005299912.1:0-678 GCF_000412655.1 Myotis brandtii
GTTCATAAGTTGATGCTCAACCACTGAGCCATGCCAGTGATGCCTCTTTATTTTAAATACAAGCATATATTGTTAAAATAAGTGGGACAATGTTGTGGTTGTGGTCAGAAAAAGAAAACTAAGATTGAAGAATGAAATTAAGATATCCAAAGCATAATTCGTAATATATACTTGTTGCATCAGATACATTCACTGCAAAGTCAGGAAGATATTTCAAATGGGGTATATTATGTTTGATTATCACTGTTAATACTACTTTACATTGATAGCATCACATAGACGTTCCTGTAATTGCTGCTTAATTTCTAGAATCAATCATTTTTCTAAATGCAATTCTTGGAACATTGGGGCGAAGAAAGGCTACATTAATATGAGTTTCATTGCCAAAGGTATGACAACTCTGCATATTATACTCCAACATGTCCCTGCCATACAGTTTTTTGGCTCACAATGTATATCAGCACATTAAGGGATATCTTTAAGAAACCTGCAGAATTTATTTTTAGTCTAGTACATAACCTATTTAACCCTGGAACTTGCTTTCATAGAACACACTTCTGAAAATAATGCACTCATTTTTTCCCCTGAACACTCAAAGTGCTATATTGTCCTCAATCTACATCACAACAGCTCTATATCCCCAGCACTAATTTGTGAATTTAACTTCTTAAGTATTTA
>NW_005299913.1:0-678 GCF_000412655.1 Myotis brandtii
AAGTTGGAGACTGACATTGCAAGATTTTAAGACTTACTATAAAGCCACAGCAGCCAAGAGAGCCTGGTATTGGCATAAGATATGGCCAGATTTTCAATAATCAATTTCCTATGGTGGAAAGAATAGTGTTTTAAACACGTAATGCTGAAACAGCTGAATAGTCATATGGGAAAAAAATGAACCTTGACCTGTAATTACACTATGTCCCCAATACTAGAAATGCTAGTAGATGCTAAAAGTATAAAACTTCTAGGAGAAAACATGGAAGAAAAATCTTTGTAATCCTAGTGTAGGTAAAGATTTCTTAGATAGGGCACAAAAGCATGACTCCCAGAAGAAAAAATTGATATATTGTACTTCATCAAAATTCAAGATTTATTTTTTTCCTTGACCTTTGTCCAAATAAAAATGAGACTGAGAAGCTCCTGTGTCCATGGATGGACTGTGGGAGGCATTCTGAAACTACCGGGGCCTGGGGAAGGGCCCCCCTCACCCCCATGCTTGGCACTGAGGGCAAAACTCTTGCTCTTGAAATATACATTAATGAAAAAGTAAGCCAGAAATAGAAGGAAAATATTTGCAATACAAAGAACTTGACTCAGGAATATATAAAGAACTCTAAAACTACATACTAAGATAAAACAACCCAATTAAAAAATGGGCACAAGATTTGTCACT
>NW_005299914.1:0-678 GCF_000412655.1 Myotis brandtii
CCTTATTCAACTGAATGTTACTTCTTTCCCAAAATAACTACCGTAATAGATTATATATAACCTGAAAAATACTCATGATTAAAATGCCTACTCCTGGTGCCTATAAATATAATTTCTATTAGTAGTGACCTACCAGTGAACTTCTCTACCTTTTAAAGTGAGAAATCAAAAATTCTACCTTAGGAAAGAGTGCTAACAAGAAGACTTCTCTCTCCTGTGAGCTCTATAATAACCCCTAGCACAGGGTGCAAACCCAAATGGTACTTCAGTACTTTGAGCTTGGCCTAAGTTGTGTAGCAGAGCTAGGAGGCAGGAAAACCAAGATGAGATGGCCCTTTGAGATTCCATGAGCTAAAATGATCAGACTATATTTCAGAAACAGAATATGTCTATTATAACATACAATGAAATATTAGATATTTAAAGATAATAATGGTGTTAATATTAATAGCAGCTTTCACTTACTGTATCAATAAATGAAATACTTAATAGCTATTATTACATTTCATATTTACCAAAACCCTACAAGGTATTTGTAAAATTATCATAATTTTAGAGATGAGAATCCCGAGGCACAAGGAGGTTAAGTAACTTGTCCTAGGTCACAGAGTACAACTCTCCAGACGCTGTAATCCTATATAATCCCATATAATAAAAGGGTAATATGCAAATAGACCA
>NW_005299915.1:0-678 GCF_000412655.1 Myotis brandtii
AGATGGAAATACAAAGATGAAAAAGGGGGAGAAGGTCCTTTTGAACACAAGAGCTCCCAAATTTCATCCCTTAACTGCAAAACTCCAGACCAACTTGATTCTATGGAAATTGGCTAAACACCTATTTATAAACGTATGTGCAAAGCACTATTCTAGGGACTATTGGGGACACAAAGAAAAGACAGCGTCTTCTTCCATATGATTATAACTTATTAAAACAAGACATAAACTTGTTTATGTAACAAGCTCTAATATAAAAACAAATGTAAAACCATTAGGAAGATGGAAGAGGCAAGACACCGATGGTTGCATTAGGTGCTCCAGCTACATATACTGTCTCGTGAAAGTCAGCTGTTTTAGGGTCTGAGAGCATGATTCACTCAAGTTCACCCCACAGGTAAACACACAGGTGGGAACTTGAACCCAGATCAAGTCACATGTTCTTCCCACAAGTTAGTGCCAAGAAGAGAAAAAGTATGCCTGGTCAAGATCAGGGGGAAAGACCAGGAGAGGTTTCATGAACAAGAGGCCTTCAAGAAGGAAACCCGGTGACCGGGACTTCGGTAGACGCAGTGGTGAAGGGAGAGCACTCCATGCAGAAGGCCCGAACACCCAGCACTCAGAGGGAAACAATAAGCAAGCTGGTTGAACTAGAACTTGACCTATGTATAGGGAAGT
>NW_005299916.1:0-678 GCF_000412655.1 Myotis brandtii
ATCCATAACAGATGGTATTGGCTGAGTGAAGGATCAAATTTGGAGACAGACACATGGACTAATTTTCTAAACGGCAGTAAATGATCACTTCTGGGAACCATACACCAGAATGTTGGAGATCAATCACTGACATATATCGGACACATTATTAAACAGGCAGGTGCACTCAGAATTGATTACTCCCTAGTGTGAGTTAACAAAAATAAATATCAAACTTAGAAAAAATTCGTAGATCCAATTATTAAAACAGATGAATGGCACACATAGAGGATATAGTGAGAGGGCAGGAAAACGTTTGGCAAAATCTTTCAACTACTGGGCCAAAGGAAGAAATAAGCTATACAATAGCATACTTTTATGGGGTTGTGATTATTTTCATGATGTCAACCTGGACTAACTGATGAGTCCATCTTGGGTTTACTGTGTAAGATAAAGCCTTTTATCTTGTGTTGCTAACTGCTCAATTGTACCTATACCTCAGTGCCAGCTGAGCATTCCAAATTGCCTTTCACCTGAATGTCAGCTTGAATACTAATGCCAGGCTCCTCAAATTTTCAAATGATTCAAGATTACCAAGGGCTTCCAATAGAATCACACTGAAATATGTCAGACTATGTAATGATAGGTCCAAACCAAGAAGACAATGTGGAGCAGGCACAAGAGCAAAGGATCAAGTAG
>NW_005299917.1:0-678 GCF_000412655.1 Myotis brandtii
TCACCAACACCTGTTGTTTGTTGATTTGTTGATGATATGATTCCTTATGTGCCCTCTGTCAACAACCAAGCAGGGAGCTCTTATTAAAGCTGGTGGGTTGGGAATGCTGGGCTCCCACAAGTCCTGCAGTGATTCCTCCCTGTCTGGTGGTACCTTGTTGCTGGTCCTCCGCGGGCCTCCTCTGGCAGCATCCCAGGAGAGAAATTCAGGGGTTCCTTATGACTGTGGGGGGGCGGGGGTGGAAGTTCAGGCTCCCCACAAGGCCTTCACTGACATCTCGTTAGGGAGTGGGAGCTTGTTACTCTCCTTGCTACCAGGGTACTCCCTTCTCCCTTTGATTTATACGACTTTGGTTGAGGAGCAGGACAGTGGTCCTCACTGCAGTTTCAAGGGACTGGACGCCTAGGCTCCTCACTCGGCCTTGCTGGCGAGGAAAAGGCAGGACCACAGTGGTTTCTGTGGTAGAGGCTGGAGAAGAACCGTTATGGCCGCAACCTTGTCTGGCTGTGCTGCATTTGTCAGGGTCCTTTGGGTGGAAAAACAGGCTTTTTGTTCGTTTGGTTTGGGGTCTTCACCTGTTGATATATTCTAGTTACTAGTTTCTTCACGCTCCAAGTCTGAGATTCACAGGTAAAAGGAAAACCCAGACAATCACCACTATATTTTTCCTCAGGTTCC
>NW_005299918.1:0-678 GCF_000412655.1 Myotis brandtii
CATAAAGCTTTAACTGTATTAAAAGAAACAAACACTATGTTACAATAAGCTAGAATCCACAATGAAGTTATAGCAGTTATTAATATGTATATACCCAATGACAAAGCAAGAATAGCCACTAAGCAGTAACTATAGGAGATGGGAAGAGACATACACAGAAATTCCCAATCAAGGCAAAAGAAAAAATTCAAATACTTAGTAACTAGGGATACATTCCCAAGCAGTGTAACCACATATATCTCAAAGAATTTTTTTCAATTTCATATGAGCAGTTATAAAAATTGACTATATTTTAACCAATGAGTAAAGCATTAATAATGCCAGCAAAATGATGAACATGTAAATAGTATTTTTGAACATTAATCATTCATCATATAAATTAAAATAAGAAATATAAGAAAAAATTTTCTTAGTGAAGTATCTTCAAGGATTTCATCAGTCAAAGAAGTTTCCTAAGAAGAAAAATTCCTCATATTTGAGGAAAGATATTTGACAAACCTTAGAGACCCTTCTGTGGAGAAAATCATTTGTGCAATCCTTTGATGGAATTTAATGCAATTAAGAGCATCTCTGGGGAGTTGAAATCATTCACCCAAACATATGTTTTGCTTAAAAAATGTTTTCCTTTATTAATGTTTTATTCTTAAAATCTTTATTGTTGAAAGTATTACATATGTC
>NW_005299919.1:0-678 GCF_000412655.1 Myotis brandtii
TTGACTATAAGTCCTTTGGTGACAAGACAGATGTCTTTTTCTTTTTATATCTGCTGTGTCTAATTCTTAGAACAAAATAGACAATCCAAAATTTTAATTAAAAAAAGAATATGCCAATAAATGAACAAATCAGGTGTTAGATAAAAATGCACACATTCATAAATACATAAATAAATGAAAGATAGGTTGTTGCTCAACTATAGACAACTGTCAATGACAAACTTAGGAACTTGGACTTATTCTGAGGACAGTGGGAAAATTTTTCTGCAAGTAACAATATTATAAGAGCTGACTCATGAATGAAAAGGAAGAACAGTTAAGAAACTCTTCAAGTAGTCAAAATATGGGAGGGTGAACATATACTAAAACTATTCAAATCAGATCAGATTTGATTCACTTAGCAGAAAAAGTACCACAGTGAGAACAAATGATTAGCAAATTTTTAACAGCATCTATATACCACAGAGAATGGTTCCGAGGGCGAGAAAGAGGAGAGTACCATTGCAAGAGAAGAAGTGAGGATAAATAGGCAACTGTGTCGCTCTAGGCAAGAATCACCCTGTTCTCTGTTTTCCAGGACAGCTTGTTACTTTCATCTATGCACAAAATATTGCTGATCTGTGTGACTGCTCACATTGGCCACTGGTTCAAGAAAACTATGAAATGATAAAAGACTGC
>NW_005299920.1:0-678 GCF_000412655.1 Myotis brandtii
AGTGAAGTAAGGATGGAGAGGAGACCACACTAGACTGGGGTGGTCCCTCAATGCTCCCAAGAGCATCCTTAAACGAGGCCCCAGAGGGCAAAGACTCAGAGGAGAAGGAGGTGTGAAGACAGACTGGAGTGATGCATGTACAATCCAAGGAACACAAGGGTATGAGAGGCCCCGGGGGCTGGGAGAGGGCTTGGCCCAGGTGCTCCTCGGGCCCCAGAAGGAACCAGCCCTGCTGACACCTTCACTTGGCCTGCTGACCTCAGAAAGAGCAGGAGAAGAAATTCCCATTGTTCTAAGCCGCCCGGCTGCGGTCGTTTCTTTGGCAGCCCTAGGAAACTAATCCGCGACCAGGGATCGTGTTTTTAACCAAAGTGTTGCCATTTTAGGGCATTCTAAGGCCCACGCTTTGATTTATAGCGTTAGAATAGCTTTCAAAAGTGCGCCAGACTATGCCAAGAATTAGGGAACTTCCTGGTGCCAGCGGCCAGATCGCCTTCAATTTTTTCAGAAAAACACTCGTTTTGTGAAACCTTTTCATGTGAACGCCTCTGGTGGCCGCGACCCTGCATTTTCTACTGAGGAAAACATGCCCTCGGACCGCTGAGGGGGGAACGTCTACTTCACATCCTAATGGAACTCAGGCAGGGACATGTTTTGACAACTATCTTTAAATCTCTC
>NW_005299921.1:0-678 GCF_000412655.1 Myotis brandtii
CTGTTATTAACCTGTTATTTAAAATTGCATGTTTTCTTTTAGTTATTTACCCTTCTTATTTAGTTGTTTTTCCCCACTCTTTCTAACATTTTATAAAATTTAAATCCAATGTGCTTATTGTATATTTTCCCCAACTAGAAAGTATGCTACATAAAGCTGGTATTTTTGTCTATTTTGACCTTTAAATTACCTCCAATGCCTAGAAGATTGGCTGATATTTGGCAGGATCTCAATAAGTATTTGATGAATAAATAAATCATCTTATAGAAGTGTAACTTCACATTTTGTGAGACATGGGGAGAATTTGGCTTTGTTTACCAGATAAATAAAATATCCAGGCTGATTTTAAGCACAAGCAGTAGGATTTGCAACTCATGTCAATTTATGTGAATATAATAAAATTCCTCAGGGATATAAAAACCCAGGTAAACAAAATAAAACAAAACAAAAACACCTTCCCATTATTCTTCTTCACACTTCGTACTGTTAACACAATAAATCTTCCTTAGCTGAGATCTTGTGAAAATGTGAAAATGAAGGGACAAATAATCCCCCCAAATTAAACAAATATAAACAACGTAGCAAGTTAAATTGGGCTTTGTGTATTATTTTGATTAAAAATAATTCTCTTGAGTACAAATGAGAAACAAAAATGTAATCACTGACCAACCTGTAAAT
>NW_005299922.1:0-678 GCF_000412655.1 Myotis brandtii
AGAATCCTCTTCCACAGCCTCAGGAATCTCAAGCGAGTAGCGTCGACGCTTTGGAGCTCGAGGCATGATGACTCTTGTCAGGCAGCCACAGGAGTGAGGGCAGGAGGTGCGCAATGAGGACTCACAGGCCTGGGGGAGAGAGGAAGTGTAAGTGGCCTCAGCTGAGTACACCCTTGGCAGCTGTGAGAAAGTGGGACTACAGGTCTCCTCTTTAGGGGTGCTCTTGGGCCTCACTGGGGTCTCTCCTCCTGGGTGGCCTGTCCCCTAAGATCCTGAATGAGCAAGTCAGATGGTTCTTCGGGGTACAGTCGGCATAGGCCAGGGTTCTGTGGCTGGCAGTGGGGTGGGGTCGGGTGCTGAGGGAGTTCTCCTCTATTCTGGCATGGGGGAGACCCTCGGGACACATTCTAGGTGAGGGCAGGCACCTCACCTTGACTGCTGGCACTGCCTGGACCTCCTCTGCTCTGTGACCTGTGTTTTGTGCCTCAGACCAAGGCCTTTATCTCCTGGTTCCTGGAGCCCCTGTAAGAGGAAACGAGGAAACACCTCAGCGTGCAGGTGGCATGCACAGCCATGGGCCTCCAGTGCTGACAAGAGGGAGGCCAGGATGCTGTGAGTCCCCACTGTTCTGGGATGGATGGCCTCCTGCGTCCTCCCTCAGCGTCCCCTCCTTCCCCC
>NW_005299923.1:0-678 GCF_000412655.1 Myotis brandtii
CCCTATGGGGATTAGTAGAACCAGAGTCCAAAAGCCCTGGTTCCCAGACTCTACCAAAGACATTTGCTTCTAACTCCCCAGGAATTCCACATGTGCTGACATAGTGTCCCAGGCAGCACGGATCCATTTCTCATGCAGAACGGGCTTGCTTTTAGAACAAGCCTCATCCAGAATGTAGGAGAGACATGCTTGAGACCCTATATTCCACTCTTACCCAGTCATTCCCAGTACAGTTGGGAAGCAAATAGGAAAGTTGACTTCATTTAACTGACAGTGTTGTTACGTTTATTAAGCAAATACTGCAAAACCAATTGAAAGCTGAGTTGTTTTAATTTTCAAAATGGAAACATTTTACTTGAAATACCACCATTAGCTAAGTTGTCTAATCTGACTTAAGGCCCTGCCCATACTTTGGATCATAAACAGATTGGCCTCCATCCTTTTTCAGTTGCCTTGGGTCTGAATATTAGCTAAGCTATGCATGCTACATTAGGAACATCTGATGCACCTATGTGTAGAGGAATCATCAGTCCGGATGAAATACATGTATCTCATCACCCATTTCCTAATATTTTTGGGGGAAACTTCTGGAATGTCTGATTAAAAAGAAGCAAAAACAAAAATGAATCAGCAGGGAAGAGATAGAAGAAGTAAGCCAGGTGGCTTCTCAGATCTCTT
>NW_005299924.1:0-678 GCF_000412655.1 Myotis brandtii
TAAAATTTACCATTTTAACCATTTTAAGTGTACATTTCAGTGGCATTCAGCACATTCACATTGTTGGGCAATCATTGCATTATCCATTTTCAAAACTTTTTCAACATCCCAAGCAGAAATTCTGAATCCATCAAGCGATAAGTCCAGAAGAGCTCTGATTTTAAAGAAAAAGTTATTGCAGAGCTAGAAGGACCCTAGAGAAGTCTAGTCCAACCTTTCATTTGAATATTGGGGAGTTTTCTAATTCACCTTGCAAGTTAGAAATCCAGGCAAGACTGAAATCCCAGGGCTCTCCTTGGTCTCTTTCTCCCATACTCAGCAGTTATTACACCCACAACAGTTTGATATTCCCAGAAATAGTTGCTCAACGTTTCTCCATATCTTCATGCCATGTTGAGTAGATAATTTTGACTAGAGTTGGGGGAGTAGGTGCTAGTCAACAAAATCCCTTGAACTCCCTAACACTCTGGCAACTTGCATTATATTTTCTGCATGACATTTTAATGACTTTAAAAAGAGAGTTTTCTCTGTAATAATAAGTACTATCATTTATAGAATAGCAACTCGATGTCATGCATTATAATAGGTGTTTACTTTCATGATCTTGTTCTATCCTTAGAGCAACCCAGCAAATGGGTATTTTTATTCCCATTTAACAGATGGCAAAACTTAGGCTCA
>NW_005299925.1:0-678 GCF_000412655.1 Myotis brandtii
GATATGAAAATTCATAGAGACAAAAGGCTAATTAGCTGTTGCCTGGGATTGGAAAAGGAGTGCATGAAGACTGGCTACTCTTGGGTATGGCTGTTTTGGGAAGGGGTGAATAAAAGGTTTGAAACTAGATAGAGATGGTGGTTGAACAATATTGCAGATATACTAAGTGCTGCTGAAATGTATGCTTTAAAACGATTGATTTTATGTTATGTAAATTTCACCTCAATTGAAAAAACAACAACTATTGTTAGGCAATTATTTCCTAGGTAAGCTAATCAGCATCTTCCTTAGGTAGCTTTCAGGTAGTTCAAATGATCTTTAATAGGTCTCTACAAAATTATATATGCCTACCATGAATGCTTTCAGGGAAGGAACATATCAAATAAGGTAGTTGTGGTAATTGAAATGTAATGGCAATCTATTTTCTTTAAATTCTTAAGTGTTTAGTATTCTGATATAAGTGACCTATTTAAAACCATTGTTTCACCTTGCTTTTCTTCCCCAGAGAACCAAAAAAGGGGGATATTTGGAGAATTTTTAAAAAGTAATCTTAATGTGGATTGACTTGTGGAGAAAGTAATTTGGAAGGAAAATGTTATTAATTTAAAACAAACAAACAAAAAAACAAAACAGAAATCTATACTTTCTCTGACTGACTTATTTCACTTAGCATAATAC
>NW_005299926.1:0-678 GCF_000412655.1 Myotis brandtii
AAAAAGAAAATCCTTTAAAAATGTAATGTAGTAATTCCAACATAGATATATACATTGTTGTATTCTTCATTTAACCTAACATGAGTATTTTTCTATTTTGTTTCGTTATAAATGATGAAGTAATATTCCGTTGAATAACTGAACTATAACCATTCTTCCTTTAATTTCACCAATTTTCTTTATTGAACATAAGCTTCGACAATCAACTTACTGTATGTTGTTTTTCTTTTTTTAGATTACTCCTCAAAATAATTGTTGAATACAGGACTGGGGTAAAGGGCATAAACCTTTTAAAATAAGTTAGATATTTTAAAGGTACATATTGACAATTAATTTCCAAAAGATGATACCAGTTTGCAATTTTGCCAGCCATGGATGCAAGGAATAAACCATAGGAATTGGTCTTACACAATTAGAAATGGAGAAACTTAGTAAGTTTTGATTGTGGCCAAATCCATGGTCTGAGTATCCTAGCATTCCTGTTACATTATTAGGATTCTTAGCAAATGGTTTTAATATTTATTGTCAATTTTTTTAACCATAATTTGTAAAAATCAGAAAATTATAAATGCTTATAATAGATAATTTGAAAATGCAGAGATATGTTAAGAACAACATCCAGAATGATTCCACCACCCAGCAATAAGTACTAAATCACTAAAATAACTCTTTGATAAA
>NW_005299927.1:0-678 GCF_000412655.1 Myotis brandtii
AGAGTTTAATAAATGATTGCAAAAAAGGGGCTTCCTATATCCTAATTTATATTTACCAATATAAAACCACTCTCTAGTTGGGTCACATACTATTTCTGTCACAGCTTTAGGTGAATATACTATTAAGAAAAATATCACATTTTTCAACCTGAAATCTAATCTACTGGCCTCTGTGTTACAAAGGTCATATGGAAATGAACATGATTGTATTTAATCAATTGACATACCCATATTTGACATACTTCACTAACTAGGAAAAAATAATTCAATGGCAATAAGATAACAACGACTTACTGGTTCTCTCTATATATTATAGGAGCTTGTCTAGATTTCAAAAAGAGGCCAGAAATTACTATGAGGTTATGAACAAGGAAAAAGGAAGCTACTTAGAAAATTTATATAAGCTTCCTAACGTTTTGTATTTAAATACACCGAAAATTATTTATGAACAGTTTCTTTCTGGATTGCCAATATTCTCAGATAATCTTAAGAAATATAGTATTAATGCATATGATTGGGAAAGGAAGTTGAAATAAAAGAACACAGTAGTTCAAATCTGTTGAACTTCCACCTCCATTATGGATAAAGGCACTAGCTGTGTAGGGATTTGGATTCTTAAAGACTGTACTCTTCACCCGGCTTGTGTGGCTCAGTGGTTGAGCATAGACCTATGAACCA
>NW_005299928.1:0-678 GCF_000412655.1 Myotis brandtii
CCTCTGTACCTGGGACCCTCACCTTCCCTTCTTCTGGATCATTTTCCCATTCTCACCTCCACACGTGGGTCTCCTGCACGTTCTCATTTATGCTTTTCTCTTCCCGAGGGCTTTTCACACAGTTCCGTGCATGCTTCATGCTAAGGGCTCTTGGGAGCAGGAGCCTTGATTTTTGAGCCTAAGTCTTGCTTCTTACAAGTCTGTTAGTCCCCATTGTGGGGTGGACTTGGTTTCTTGAGCTTGTTACCACCGCGATCTCTGTGCTGTTCCAGTGACACTAACATGTGTGGATGGCGGGGAAGAAAATGTAAAATGAGACCAAATTAAAATGGTCAGAAAATGGTCTGCCCCGTGTCTTTCAAAGTGTAAATGGAATTCACTGTCTGCAGAATGACTGGGGTCATTGCACAGCTTCCTGCCCGCGCTGATGCTGAGGCACCCAGAGCAGGAAGAGGTAGAAATAGGCAATGGGGAAGGAAGACCTCAATTTTGATATGTTGTGACCTAGGGCTTGGACGTTTTCCAGTTATGTTTTCAGTGCTCACCCTTTGGTTTCCAATGCCTTGTCTCTGCCTCCAGGGAAGGCCGCTCAAACGCCCACATCCGAGGAGATTACCAAAGAATCGGGGACGTCATGCTGAAGAACGTTCAGGCCATGAAGGTGAGCTGCTTTGGGGG
>NW_005299929.1:0-678 GCF_000412655.1 Myotis brandtii
ATCTAAACTCCTTAATATAAACCAGTACCCCGTACAGTCTGGGTTTTACTCACCACTCCTTTTTCTTCTGTGCCACTTTTTTTTTCATGCTCATTACATTCTAGCTGCACTAGTTTCGTGTGCTAAGCTTTCCTTTCTCCTGCCTTGATACATTCTGTTTTTTCTGCCTGCTGTTCTCTCCCTGCCTCCCAAATACCACACCTTTCTTCGCCTAGCCAGCTTCTCTTCATTCCTTAGGTCTCACTTTTAACGACCCAGCCCCAGAGAAGTCTGCCCTGACCAACTCCATTTGTAAATTATGCCCCTTTTATTCCTTCTCACATGCCAATTTATTTTTCTTTACAACACTTACATAGTTACTTCTTTCTATCTGTATTTACTTAATTTTTTACTCTTTCATCATATAGGTCCTTGAGGGCAGGAACCATATCTAAATTGATTTCCACTATATACTAGCTGTGGCACCATCACTACCTCTAGCTGGGTGACCACAAAAGTCTTGTGTGTACTGTGTAATGAATGTCCCACAAGTATTTGTTCATGTTGCATGAAAGTCCATTCCTGATTCAATAAGAAGAAGGATGAAGGTATAGAAAAAGAGAAAGGTGGGAGGGTAATTTATAACTACTTTGGTATGATTACTGGCCCCCCTTTATGTCTTCACTCACACACTCTCTC
>NW_005299930.1:0-678 GCF_000412655.1 Myotis brandtii
ATGCACATATATGACCTACGACATGTCATTTCTCAACGTGAATCGTTAATTTATGTGAAGACCTTGGCAATTTCTGTTAAAATGCAAGATGTAATGATGTCATTTCAGACAGGCTGTCTCCTAAATTAGGCCAAAGTCCTAGCGTATCTGTTCCCTAGGAGACAGCATTGCCCTGAGAAACGAGGCAAAGGTCTGCAGAAGTTCTTAGAGCTGGTGAGAGAATGGCTGGACCCAGTGCCGGTCAGCACGAGAGCACTGGCTACCTGGGGAAAAAGGAAGGAGCCAGCCTTCAAAAGGAGAGGGTCACAGAGTGAGGAAGGAGGGACGCCCAAACCAAGCTGTCTTCTTTATGGTTTTGCTGAGGACTCTTGCTTCGTCACCCGCCTTTCTCCTGGAAGGGACATCTGGTAGAAACTATGATGCTACTACCTTCAGCTGTCTCCCCTCCCTCTCCTCCTTTAGGAATTTCCTGGATCCACAATCATGCCCCTCTCAGGGCTGCTCACACCTAAGGATAATTCATGCAGGGGTAGAGAGGCCTGACCTTCTTGCCCAGTTCAGAGCATTTCTGAAGGGCATTGGCCAAGACTGTCATTGGGTGTACATTGCAGCTGGACCTCTGCTTCTTTGGCAATCTTGCTCTCTTCCCTTTCCTTCAACAGGTGTTGGCCCGTGGGT
>NW_005299931.1:0-678 GCF_000412655.1 Myotis brandtii
TCACTGAGCACTCATGTTGATACTTTGCTCCATGCTACCCCTGCAATCATCACTATAGTCTAAACCTCATCACTCCTGGTCTACCAGTCAAGAATATTTGCCGGCTTTCTAACCAGCCTCCCTGCCTCCATTTATGCTCCCACAGCCCAGTCCCACACACTGGCCAGCATATTTCTTCAAAAGTGCTTCACTGTTTAAAATGTCTCAATAAGTCCCATTGGTGTTCACATAGAAGATAAACGTGGGACTTCATAGTATGACATACAGAGCTCTTGTAATCAGGTCCCCGTTTGCCTATTCATCTTTATTTGAAGTCCCAAAATGAGGAAGGGACCCATTGTTTGGAGCCCAGCAGGGACAAAGACCAAAATCCCTTATCTTCCAGGACAGTACATGCATCATTTTGCTCACCATTTCACAGAACACTGGATTGGGTTTTGAAACTGATAGCACTAAGAAAGAAGTCAATGATTACAAATTCTTGGGATTGCCCTGAAACTCAGTCATTAGAAGCAAATAAGTAACAGTCATTAATCTTTCCTCTTGGCAGAGCTGTTTTTCTTAAGGAGTGAGAAGATGGTTGGAACACTTGATCTTTTCTTTCATTGAAAGGTAAGGGCAATATTGCCAGTGACAGTTCTTTGGGATCTGAGTTTTTGGTCATCTTTTCTTCCTTTT
>NW_005299932.1:0-678 GCF_000412655.1 Myotis brandtii
AGAGTTGCCTTTTCAGTAGTGAGATGACTGTGGAGAAGGACCTCAGACCTTCTTCAGGCCGGCTCCAGTCTCTCTGCTGACAAAAATGTAACAAATGAGGCGATCAGACAATAAAGAATGAGGAATAGCAGCAGATCCATTAAAGAGAATTGCCATTAAAATAGCCTTCCCGGAGCTCCTCGAAAGTGGCTAAGAAAAGGGCTTGTCAGCCCATGGACATGTTTACATGACTGGGTCTCAGTATTTGTGTTAAAATTACAGTCTTGCTGACTAGAAATATGTACTTAATATGTGTATCTTTGTAAAATTTAGGGTTTTGAAAACAAAATTGAGATTTTTTTTAAAAAAAGCAGCACACAATATGCATACATCTATTTGCACTAAGCAGAATTTGACATCAGAACTCTGCTAATTTGCTATTTTTCCCTGTTAGTACAATGATAACTTTGTTTCACAGTAATTATTTAAAGTAACAGATGAAGCTAAAGTTCCTTTCAGATGATATGCAACATAATGCATGATGCTGATTAGAATGTACATGCTAAATACATTTAAAAAGAGAGAACAGCCCGGCTGGTTTGGCTCATTAGTTGAGCGTCTACCTATGAACCAGGAAGTCACCTTTCAAATCCCAGTCAAGGCACATGCCTGGGCTGCGGGCTCAATCCCCAGTAGGGG
>NW_005299933.1:0-678 GCF_000412655.1 Myotis brandtii
GCAGGGTCAGTCTCTAAGGCGCTGTGCCAAACAGGCCAAGGCAAGTTCTGTTCCCCAGAAATGGTGACACCCCCCGCCTTGCCTGACCCTTATCAGGGGTTGCAGCCAATCAGCTGAGAGCAGAGAGGAGCCTTCCAAGGGGCCATCAGAGCCTCAGAGCCCACGAGGCCACAAGGGAGAGGAGACCTGAGGCCCTTGGGTGGGCACCAGCCAGCCATGGCCACAGCTGACACCACCTTGCCTTCCATCAGTACGCTGACTGCCCTCGGCCCCTTTCCAGACACACAGGAAGACCTCCTCAAGGTGAGGCCAGGCAGGGTCTAGGTGGCTGGCTGGGGCCCGGGTCTGCAGTCACAGAGCTTGGGGATCAGGTCTGCATCGAGCCCTGGGATCCAGAGACCTGGCCAGGCTGGGGGTTCTCAGTCCCATCCAGGGATCTGAATGTGGTGTGAGGGCCTATTTCTGTCTTGGAAAACTACGGCTCGGAGCTGAACCCCGTGGTGGTCTAGGCTCCTTGGGACGCCAGGTATCAGGAGGAAAGAACAAAGGTGACCAGGGGACATCCAAGAATCTTGGGAATTAATCTTATAGGGGGGTTGGAAAGGAGTGGGAGTTTCTGGGGGGAAATTGAGGCAAGGCTGCCCCCTCCCATTCTTGGCCCTGCCACCCCTTCCCCCA
>NW_005299934.1:0-678 GCF_000412655.1 Myotis brandtii
AAAAAAATCAAACATATTTTTGCCATTCTTCAGTTTTGCAAAAGTTACAGCATCCTGTTGCAAGCCAGAGCACAGCCTTGGTATATTTTTAAACAATCTGACTACAGCCTACCTTCCTGGTTTTGCTTTTGCGCCTCCAAACCACAGTGCTATCTCGTCAATATAACTTGCAGTTTACCGACAGTGAGGGGTCCACTATCCCTAGATGCCTCCTTGCTTTGGCCCTGTCCTTGAGTTCACCCTTGTATTCATCCTTCTTGTTCAGCCTTTTCCTCTCTTATTTGTCCACCTAGTGAACAAATGCTCAACATGTCCTTCCTCCTTAAGCTCTCCAGAAGAATTTCCTGCCTCCTCTAACTACAGGTTTCTATATACCCATGGATAAGTGACAGAGACCCAAAGCCTCTTAAAGCGGATCTACTTAAAGCAGGGACAAATTTTAAGAGAATAATGAAAATTAGGTTCCAATTGGCATTCCAAGGGGAGGCAATCTCTCTGCCCTTTTCCACTGGACAGAGTAGAATGTGAAGATACAAGGAAAAGAGCTGTCATCCGGTTCTGTTTACAATGTGTTCTATCCTTCCCCAGCAGGAGCTACCCCCCTTGTTAAGGAAGCCTAGCTTTGTGTCCATCACTTCATTTTGTACTTGACTCTTACCACAGCTGCTTTTTTTTTTT
>NW_005299935.1:0-678 GCF_000412655.1 Myotis brandtii
CCAGGACCCTTCACTCCGCAGGCTGACACTCTATCCAGTGAGCCAAACAACACAGGGCTCAGGAAAATATTTTAATAGATCACATTATCTCTAGCTCATTTGCTTTCAGTCTGTCTTACACTCTGCATATATTAGATTTGGCAAGTAGACAATCATTAATAATCTTGACTAGTGGACTGGTAGGGTAAAAGTCTACAAGCAGTGGGTCAGAAAGTGAGTAAATTGAGAGTATGGAACAATGATGGTAAAGAATTCTTTAGAGATTTGATCAAGAAGGGGAAAAGAAAGACTGAGTATGATATATTGAGGGAGAGACCTAATAATGCTTGCAGAATATGTGGAAGAGTATATTAGAGTGGGACAGTTTGGAGAATATGGAAGAAAGTTCAAATTAATAGAAAGTTCAAATATCTGTATAGATGGAAAGATAGTGGATGAAGAACACAGGTAAGAGATTAGCTTCAAATAGTAGGATATACTTGTTCATTGTGAGCCTGGAAGGTGAAGATAAATGTATCAGGTAAAAAAAAATTATTAAAGGAGTTTTCATGTGATTGCTTTCATTTTTTTTCTAATTAGTAGGAGGAAATGTCATAAATTAAGGATTATAAGACTGTGATTTAAAGTAGTAGTTTACATTAGTGTGATACATTCAAAAAAAGTAATGAAAATTTGACA
>NW_005299936.1:0-678 GCF_000412655.1 Myotis brandtii
TGCCCTGACCAGGAATAGAACCATGATCTCCTGATTCATAGGTCAACACAACCACTGAGTCATACCAGCTGGGCTGTAATTGTTATTTTTAATGTCCTCACTTAGCAAGATAAAAAAGTTGGCAACCTTATATTGATCCCTCCACCTTGTCCCCTGAAATTTTACTGGATCATAAAGGCCCAAGTTGGTGAGCAGTGATCTAATAGAGCTTCTGACATTCCAGATATTTATTGAGTCTCTGGGGACAGATCATGAACAAGTGTTGAATAGAGTTAGAATCTAGTGATAGACACAAATTAGTAGATAATAATGCAGTGGGATAAATGCTTTTAGGGAGAGGAAAGTTGGGGAATTCTGGAGTATATGAGGAGGGAACCTAACTCCTATCTAGGGGAAGTCAGGCAAGAATTTCTCTAGGAAAGCAATAAAAAATATGAGTAGGGTATATTGGTCTTGTGAGCAAAGTATCTCTTTCAAGGTATTTAGGTACTAGGAAAAGCAAAACAAAGAGCTTCTTTATTACCATGGAATTGAAGCTAATGGCTATAATTAGAGCCTGCTGAACTTTGAAGAAATAATCATGTCCCAGCCAATACAACAGTTCTTTAGAGAGCAGATATTTTCTCTAGAGATAGAGTAGTTGGATAGCATTTTTGAGGTAAGAAGTGATATTTCTCT
>NW_005299937.1:0-678 GCF_000412655.1 Myotis brandtii
GATGGAGAACATCGATTGGCACAGATTTCCAGGTACACAGTGGCCAGGAGACCACCCAGAGAGGCACCCTGTGCCCCGGTGAGTGGTGACCCTGGGCCCCTGATAGATGCTGAGAGAAGGAAAAGAGGCTAGAGAAAGCCCAAGACCCCAGTGCCAGCCGAAAGGAGGTGAGGGAGAGGAGCATGGAACACTGCCCAGATGCAGGTGGCCGAAGCTCCCTGGTGCTGAAAGGCAGGTGGCGGTGGGAGTGGGACCAGCCAAGGAAGCGTGGGGAGCCTAGGCCTGTCCTCACTTAATAATAAAGAAGATGCAGGCGCTGCCTTGACAGGGAAGAACTCCCAGGGAAAGTTCCAGAGTCAGGGCTGGGCACTACCCTTCTTGGTGGAACCCCTTCCTGTGACTAAGGGGCAGCAGGAACCCTGGGTCTGGGTGTGACTGGGCTCCTGACCACCCATGTGACCCTGGTGAGCCGCAGGCTCCCTGTCTGACCTCAGTTTCCTCATCTCTATAATGGGAGTGAAGCAGTCCCCACCTGATGGCTATCATGACGATTCACACGATATGCTTGGCATGGATCCTGGCACACAGCAACATATTCTCAAACCGTATTACCACAGCGTTCTTAGAAATTTCTAGAAGAAAATTATGTTTACACACACACACACACACACACACACA
>NW_005299938.1:0-678 GCF_000412655.1 Myotis brandtii
TCAAATCTTCTCCTGTCACCTCGTATTAGGACCCCTTGTTTCCTTTCAGTTTCTTCATCTATAAAATGGATGCATTGCTATTGATTCTGTCAGTCACAAATGGTCCCTCTGATGATAAATTAAAACATGTATTTTAGAAAGTCTGAAAATTCTAAAGTACTCAAGAAAGAAGGTTACAATCTTTTATTTAACATGTCTGAGAACTAGAATATGCTGTCCCTTATAAATTAAATTTTCTCCAAATAACTAATATAAGTATCGAAAGAGCAAAAATGGTTTTTAAATTTTAATGTGACATTTTAGTAGCATCTGTAAGTTATTTTACTAATTTTCTTTTTGAAAACTAATTGCATCATATTTGCACATAATTGAACTATTACTTCCCGAGACAGTTCATCATTATGAGCACATGTGCACACTGAATCATTTCAACTCAATTTAGATTATTCAGAATGTTTTAAGTTCTGCTATCGATCCCTGGTTCTATTTGCTTTGTGTCATGTCTTACCTCCTTCCCTCAGTTACACACCCTGGGGTGTCCTTCTTACTGCTTTCAATGAGCCTTTGCCTAAAACTGTCCTCAAAATGTGCTGACCCTACTCACCTCCTACCACAATAAAAGGCAGAGACGTGAGTATATTCCATTTGCTTAAAAGCGAAATGAGAGTAAAAAGGATC
>NW_005299939.1:0-678 GCF_000412655.1 Myotis brandtii
CTATGGCAGATGAAGTGCAAGTCCTGCCCTCCCCGCTGAAAGGGGGGCATCCGCCCGCAGGTAGGCTGCCCACTGCCCTCTGTCCTGCAGGTAGCAAGGGCCTCGGTGCTGCTGCCCTGCCATCTATGCCTGCAACAGAGGCGCCCAACAGAGCAGAGGTTCTCAGCCTGCCATTGTTGCTCTGACTTCATGCAGCTGACTTCCTCCTGTGCCTTTGATCTTTCTATGCTGTGTGTAAACCACCTGGGGATTTGTCAGGCCCCAGATCAATTAAAACCTGATTATATATGAGAGGACAAGGGATTGGGTGCTGGTGGGAAGAGATAGGTAGCAAGGTTGGCCCTTTCCTCCATGGAAGATGATTTACTGCCATGGAAACCTCCCTAGAGGTTCCAGCTCTAAGACTCAGGCTCCCTGAGATATTGTACGACATCTGACTTCATAGCCCGGCAAACCAGCTTCCACAGCAAGGACAGCAACCTCCAGTCTCTCTCCCTCCTCAGGCATGTGGGCTGGGCAGTGGTGTCAGTGATGTATTTGCCTGTCAACAAGCTGAGGAGCACTTTCTAATAAGGGCTCAAACACTGGAGGGGGCTGTCTGGAAACCGTAGCTATCAAGGTGCTTTGCAAAGCATCCACAGTTCTCTCTCCCTCTCTCTCCCTCTCTCCCTCTCTCTC
>NW_005299940.1:0-678 GCF_000412655.1 Myotis brandtii
TTTTTTTAATAATTCTTTATTGTTGAATACGTACTTTGTTTCTTAACGTATTATTGGGTGTTCGTCTTTTATAGGTCGTAATCCTTGTCTTCTTTAGAAAATACATTAATTTAAAAATGAATCTCGGTTCTTGTCAGAAATCAGTTCTGGAATGAAGAATAAAACAACTTTGGGCATCTCTTCCTGAACTGATAATTAGCCACACACTGGGAGCTTTCACCCTGGGAGAAAGCCAGAGAGAGAGAGAGCTCCCAAGGGTCCCCACTCACCTCACTTTCCCCATTGTCTTGTACTGACAAGGTTGCCATGGAGCAGCAACTAAATAGTAATACTGACCATTTTTCAGCACTTACTGTGTACCAGTCTCTGGACCATATGTTTTGCATATATTTTATTTAAAATATACAAAACCCTTTAAGGCAGAACTTACTCGTTTCATCAATGAGGTAACTAAACCACGGAAAATAGTATGGCTCTTTGCCAAGACCATACGGGACCTTTTGGTACAAGAACAGAAGCCTGACCCAGGCCCACTGATTTGGGCCAGGCCTCCTCCCTATGCTCTGCCCAGGACAGTGTGGCCATGGGCCCTTCCTCAGGGGCTTCAGGAACGGCTCTGCTCTCACTACCCTAGACTTAGAACCAGTGTTTCTACAAATGGCCTTTGTCTGAAAGGAG
>NW_005299941.1:0-678 GCF_000412655.1 Myotis brandtii
GACAACACCTTTTCTCATGATTCAAGTCAAATAAAAATGAAGAGTAGAGAGGGAGGTGGCTGCTGAAACAAGGGAGTCCTCAGCAGCCCGGCCTCTTTCACTCTGGTGGGCAGGGACAGGGACGGGGCATGAGGAAGCCAGAAACAGATGTGGTGACAAGCAGACCTGGTGGCCCCAGTGAGCCATTGGATTTGCATGCATTTCTAAGTCAGAGAGAACTGGGTGCAAATTCCACTTACTGACACTTTGAGTGACTTAACCTCTTTGAGCCTTGATTTTTTCATGTTTTATCAAATGATAACATGAATAATGGGCAATATTTGGAGATAACAGTATATCTTCATAGATTATGGCAAATAGGCTCAACCTTTAATTACATATAATAAGGAAATATAAAGTTCTACTCCTTCGATTAAAAAATATTACATCACCAAACACACAAACACAGCAGTAGAACACACATAACTTGTCAAAGAAAAAAAAATATACCACATTTTAGAACCAAAAACTTCACAAGAAATGACATGAATTAAGTCTTGGAGGACAAATTTGAATACCCAGGAAAAGATTTTGGGCAATATACAAATTAAACATTCTTATTACTCCAGAGGACGCAGTAAATGGAAATATTAGAGAAGACTTTAGATCAGGGGTGGGCAACCCCTGGCACGCGTGCCA
>NW_005299942.1:0-678 GCF_000412655.1 Myotis brandtii
TATTATGGAGTAATTCTCTGAAAACTTTTTCAATTTATTCCAAAATGTTTAGTTTATTTAGGTTTTTTGTGTCTTCTTCAATCAGGATTATATTTTCCTAGAAAAGTGTCTTTTCAACTGTTTTCAAGTGTACACACAAATGTACAATCCTTTTGATATTATTTTCTGTTTGTTTCCCTTTTCATTCCCAATGTAACAAATCGGTAAGTCATTATTTAGTTTTTTTCCTCAGAGTCACCTTTTACCAAGCATTTTCTGTTTTTCTTATTGTATCCTTCGTTCTGCTTTGATGATAAATAATTTCTTTTTCTAACTTCTTGTGCTGACCATTAAAATTTATTTCCATTTCTTGTTTTCACTATCTTAGTGCATCCATTGCTAATGATTCACACTGACATTTGGTCTACTTCTTTCTTCTCATCTTTTCATTTACTGCAAAATTATAGCAATTTTGAGAGAAAATGTAATAAAAATCACAATATTCCAAGACTCTTATTAATTAGTTATCTTCATTTCTGTTTCCGTTTAAGCCCTTGTCAAAATGTACAAAGAATGTAATATAGCCACAATTCTGCAATTTTTTTTATTTTAGAAGGAGGGGTGAGAGAGAGATTTATTGTTCCATTTATGACTCTTATGTGCTGACCAGGGATTGAACCCACAACCTTGGCCTATCAG
>NW_005299943.1:0-678 GCF_000412655.1 Myotis brandtii
TTCTGGTCTAGAAATAGCAGGTCAAGAGAATGAACTCTCCTTGAGGAATTTCTTAAGAAAACATGAAGATACCCATCTTTACTGGGCTGCTTGTTTTTCCAGTGTCAACTATTCCATTCCCCTTGATGAAATGTTAAGGGATTTATAAGCACTGAGATGCTTCTGGGGTTATAGTTGTTTACTGACCTAAGGTTATTTATTTTAGTCTTTCTCTTTTTTTTTCATGGAGAAGAATGTGTGACAAACTAATAGTAGCCAGCATATTAGCATTAGGGGAGGATGCTGCGAGGCCCCGTGGCTGGCTGCTGGCACTGTTCTTTCTCCATAGCTTCCTGTCCCTTGGCCTATTGTCACCTTAATGATCCGACAATAGAAAGTGATGCCTGCTCCTGATCCAGGCAGACCTGTTGTGACCTGGGGGGTGCCAGTCAGAGTGTGGGAGTCAGCATTATAATGTGTCCAGCCTGCCTTGGAGTTGAACTTTCAACTGCGTTATTGTATGTACATCATGGGCTTTCATCTGCATGTGGTCTTTATCATAAATGGTTGTCTTGAAGTTGCAAGTTGAAAGAATTAACGGTTCAACTCAAGACCATACCCTAGACATTTTTTTAAAATTCTATCAATTAAACTAGCTGATTAAGAGGGAAACATCAATGATGAGAGAGAATCATTGAT
>NW_005299944.1:0-678 GCF_000412655.1 Myotis brandtii
GTGTGTGTGTGTGTGTGTGTGTGTGTGAAGGGTGGGAAATATTGTCCTCACACTGCCGGGCTCAGTACCTTTTTGCTGGTTGGCCTTGGGGCTCCGGTTGCACTCGGAACATCATTATTGCCAGAGCTATAGTAAGACATCCGGTTGCAGTTGCGATCAGCAATCTGAAATACACAAACCACCACTCAACAGGCAACCAACAGTGGTTCACTGGCAAGATGAGCCAGGGGTCGGGAAGTTACCACCTCCAAATTCCTTTTTAATGTATTTTCTACTTTTACCCTGGTTACAAAGGTAAAACGATTGTTTACATAAATAGAAAACAAAGCAAAAGAAGGTAAAGTTACACCTAGTTCAACTTGCGCCTGAGACAACCACTGACCACAGTTTGGTGTGTAGTTACTTACAGTGAAACCTAGTTAAGTACCAGGGGTGCTTACTAGTAATAGTCCCTTCAACAGTCTCAGTCTGTGACTGTATTGGGAGAGCAGGAAAAAAATGTATGGGAACAGTGCCTCTCTGTGGGTTAGGATGGTACTGTAACTAGCCTCCTCAGCACTGTAAGAAATTGTCAAAAACCACTTCGGACAAACTTTTCTCCCCTTACTACAAAAAATTAGAAAAGTCTTAACCTACTCTACATAGAATTTAATATTTTCACTTTTATTACAGAAAACC
>NW_005299945.1:0-678 GCF_000412655.1 Myotis brandtii
TATAATTTTATTAATCAAAGTCACCCCAATAAATTTAATTTAAAAAGCACTTTATCAAGCATAAGACTTCGCTCATTTCGCAATGGAGACATCATTAAACATGGCTAGAGGTGGCGTTTTATCAGAGGTTTGCATTTCCTTGGCCTTTCTCATTAAGAGAGCGTCTCATTTAAAATGCACTGTAAATTAGTGGTCGGACTTTGCCGGGAGCACTGTGCAGACCACAGGGAAGAAGGCGATGCCCGTGCGAAGAGGGCGGTCTTGCTGAGCTCACAGGCAGAGGGTGCGTTTCAGGGTGACTCACGGTGGGAATTTGCATGATGGGGTATCAGACAGGCAGAAGCTATGTGATGGGGAGCCTCACAAGCCCGATGGTGGGGCTCCCACATGTCACCGACTGAGGACTGAGTGGGTTCTTAGCTGAGATCTCACATAAGACTGTACAGTGCCCACAGAGTGGCTGCTAGGAAACGAAAGGCTAATGGAGCTATGGAAATGATGCAGAGGTGGAAAAACCACTGGTTAGGATCATCCCAAGTGATGACATCGCACTGGGCACCTCTGGCATTCAGCCGAGACACCACAGACGATGCTTTAGTATCGAAAGCTACACCATAAATTGAGGGCCAAGCCCTAGGACTAAGGGAAAAGTAGACCCTTCCTAACAAAGCATGAAAC
>NW_005299946.1:0-678 GCF_000412655.1 Myotis brandtii
TGAGAGAGACATATTGATTGGTTGCCTCCAGCACGAGCCCTGACTGGGGTGGGGATGGAACCTGAGACCCTTTGGTGCACAGGTGGACGCTCTAACCACTGGGCAACAACAGCAGAGGACAGAGGTGGGACAGCAGCAGGGCGAGTTTGACCCCCCCTGCCATCATGTGGGCACACCTTGGAGACGTAGTTACACACCATAAAGAGCTTTGTGGTCCTGGCAGGCAACCGAGTGTGGTTGTGTCAGAGCCCAGGGCTGGGAATACCAAACAGGGACAACTTAACAGCCTGACATTTCTTGGCCCCTTCTCCACAGGACTAACCCCCATCGCCACCTCCACCCAGAAGCTTGGACTTCCACCTGCCACCTTGTCTCTAGCGCTCACTCTTCCCAGCAGGACACCTACTCATCTGATCAAGGAGGGTAGTCACGCACAGTGTGAGAGGTGGGAAGGTCCTTAACTGAGCTGTGGATTCCCTGTGTTTAAGGACCCTGTGGCTGGAAGGCTGCTGGTGGACATGGACCAGGGCGAAGGGAGTGGAAAAGGTGCAGGGGACTCACTTACTGAGAGGTGCATGTCTGTCGCGGATAATATTTCTCTCCCTGCCATTTGGGTCAACTCTCATCAGTCCTGCTCTCGGACTGTTTGCTGTTCGGGTGCATATGTCTATTGGCCTC
>NW_005299947.1:0-678 GCF_000412655.1 Myotis brandtii
AGGAGCAAAAAGGGTGGGCAATTACTATTATTTTTTTTGGTAAATCAATCAAAATCATATCTATTTTTGTCACATCAGAAAAAACTATATTTTTGGTGTGTTGCAGAATTTTGGTAGTTTATGTGTGCCATGAGCTGAAAAGGATTGTAAACCAAATTAGATAATGCCAACAATATACTTTTTAATGCCCTCTATAACTATAAGGCAGGACTGCTACTTGGCAAAGTTGGTGAAAGAGAATGATAGCTCCCCTTCTAACCTTGCCTTGTCCTCACACACAATCACAGCATTGAGCAGCTAAAACGGCTCAAGGGGACCACAGCACGATGTCAAAAAACACACAATAGAATGAGAATTTCTTGGGCTTTGGTTCTCATCTGCTAAAATAGTTTGCATGTTGCTAAGTTTGCAATGTTCTTCAATCAGCATGTTTTATCTTTTCATCTCAAGGCGTAAGTACTAGTCTCCCCATTTTATAAGCAAGGAAGCTGATGCTGAGAGAGGTCAACTAACCTGCTCCATGACACTGTTGGTTATTAGAAGAACTAGATCTAGCACTACCATACAAAGATAGCTACTGTCTATTCAGTTCACCGATATATTGAACATATATCTATTGAGAACCCACTTCTAGGCTAAAGATACACCGCCCTAGCTGGTTTGGCTCAGTGGATAGAG
>NW_005299948.1:0-678 GCF_000412655.1 Myotis brandtii
CCCATGTAGGTCACGATTCAAGCAGGCCAACTGTAAAAGTAAATTCACACGATAATCAGAAAAACTGGCCCCAACTGAGTATCTGCTGAGATTAAGAAGGGGCCGTTGTCCTGTTTAGCTGTGACCTGGTGCTGTGGTCACGTTCGCACGAAGCCCTTATTCCTTAGACGTGCACCCTGAAATGCTGATGAGGAAATGTTGGGTGTCTGGAAGTTGCTTCCATAAGGGGTGGGAAGTGAAGGTGATAAACTTGATCAGCCATGAGCTGATGACGGCTGAGGCTGGGCAAGGGGCACATGGGAGTTCACTGGCTTATTCTCTCTACTTTTGTGTACATTCAAAAATTTCCATAAGAAGAAGTTATTTTTAAAGATAGCCTTTCTCCCCCTAATGCCTTCATAACTTTTTCTTTGATTGGCAGCATCTTACCAGTCTAATGCTGGGAACGGCTATTTTATCAAAGCAGCCCCTCTCCCCCTGGCAGAAATGCTTGCCCCCTTCGGGTGAAAGTTTGATGTCATCACCATTCAGATGTTGGATCACTTTAGTGCAAACCCCATCACGCGCCCTCCATGAGAATCCAGGAGCGAGCCTGACCTCTAAATGGGAACCATTCTCTCCAACCTGGCGATTGTGTCCTTTCGGTTTATCCTTACAAATCAGTCCCAGCTCTTCCTC
>NW_005299949.1:0-678 GCF_000412655.1 Myotis brandtii
GTCCTGACTCCACAGGAGAGGACATGGGAAACTCTGTGCTTCTCCTGGCTGATTTTAATCTGAAATAAACCATAACCATGAGCACAACAGCTTTCAATGAGCTCTTTCAGTTCTTCTAGCAAATGATCAACTCTGAGGATGGTTTTGGGAATCCCCTGAACTTGGAGTTGGTATCAGAGTGAGGGTGTTCTCTTTTGGGGAATTTCCCGCCATCTCTTGGCCCTGATTCTCACACATGTGCTCATAAAAAGGACTCTGCAGTAACAAGGGCAGGAAGTGCCTTTAACTGCTTCAATGTTAATTTTCTCATGACACCTTTCTGCTCCTGCCATTTCTGGAGAGCAAATGCGAGGCTCAAACTAGAGGAAATGAGCTGATTGCAGGTCCAAGAATCTTCAGGTCCAAAGCTGACTTGTTTCTCAAGAACCGGGCAGGAGTGGAGCCAACTGGCACAGAATGAGCAACATGTAAGATTTGACCTGGCTTTTGGCTTGTGAGTCAAAATGCAGGGACTGATGGTCTTCAGGCTACACCAGACAGGAAGCATATCACACCCATCACCAGTTCAGGCTCCCTGTCTCCTTTTGAGTAAAAATGCCCTGACCTGGGATGTGGTGGGGTCACTCTGAACCACAGGGCCAACACTGAGACTGCCAGGCAATGGCATCAGGGAGCAGG
>NW_005299950.1:0-678 GCF_000412655.1 Myotis brandtii
TTTTTCCCAGGCTGCCTTTCCCCTTCTCCTCTGGACTATCCAAGCTGCCAGCAGTGAAACCGATTTGGAGCCCAACCAGGTCTCCGGTAGTCCCAGCACCCGCATGCTTTCTTCCCTGGCGACAGCCTGGTCTCAACCTCGTCACCAGAGTGGATGTTCTTTTGTTGTCTTGGAAACAGATGTGTTTGCCCTTTTAGAGACATGCAGATCAGCACGGTGTGTCCAGAAAAATCTCCAATATGCTAATTTTAGCCCCTCTCTTAATATGAATAAGCTTCATTTCACCCTTTGAAACTAAATCAGGTTCCAAAGGAAGACACCTACGGTGGTGGGAACAGGACAGGCCCACGGGCCACCTCACTTGTTCCCATGACTCACCAGCGTGAGCGATTTGGTGTGGAAAAGCACTCCTTTTGTACAGGAGCAAAAAGCTAGGATCAATCCCATCAAAATGTGTAGTTGACACAATCCAGTTTTATCACAATTAAACAGTTTTACTTAAATGACATGACGTTATCCATGACACAGTGGTTTTTAATGCTGACGATGTAACTGTGCATGCACTTAACACCTGCGTGTCGTGTTCACTCCTTTACCAGCCATGCATCGAGGACTCACATATGCCAGAAACTGATGAACTGTTAAAAGTATATGACGTTTGAAGGGGTAAATATTAAG
>NW_005299951.1:0-678 GCF_000412655.1 Myotis brandtii
TTCCTCTCTGAAATAGATAAAAATATTTTTTTTAAAAAAAAAATTATGTGCTGAGTTCAATGATATCAGGCTGGTAGTTTCAAATTAGCCATGGGAATCTACATCTTGGTAATTGGAAAAGGCAGCAAATAAGAGCTTTTTCCCTTCTGGAGATTCCATTGTTAAACACTTACCAGCATACCACTGTCTGAAAGAGAGGAGGAAAGCTAGGACTAGACAGAGGAAAAAGCTGAACTGCCTTGACTTGGCCTTGCCTACCATGATAACTCTTACTCCACAGTCCAAGCAACCAAAGTGTTGGTTGTGCCAAATATAAAGTATATCTATTCCTATTTTATATTCAGGGACTGGGTAATGACCACTAGTCCATGGGCCCTAGTGGGCACTCTTTGACAAGCTTAGGGCCAGAACTTTACTTGTTACCTGGCCCAACTATGTTCTGATGCTAACCAGGAAATCATGATGACACTTCGGGTGCCCAGGTATCAATGTCAGCTGAGACCAGTAGTTGTTGAACTACCTAAGTGTTCCCCTTTCCCAAGTAAATAAAGAATTATCTGCTATAAAA
The DNA here is from genome assembly GCF_000412655.1 of Myotis brandtii. NCBI lineage: Eukaryota > Metazoa > Chordata > Mammalia > Chiroptera > Vespertilionidae > Myotis > Myotis brandtii. The sequence continues at coordinate 569 of NW_005299951.1, forward strand.
TAGCATCAGAACAACTCCAGGGTACCAGCATTGATGTATCTATTTCAGGTCCAGGAAGTCTATTAGGGACTCTGATCTCTTTATCCCTTCTCACCTATAAGGAAGTGAAG
>NW_005299952.1:0-678 GCF_000412655.1 Myotis brandtii
TGCAGCTTTTTGGCAAAGCTGTGTAAATGGCATGCCTGTACTATTTGGTCTTCCCTTTCACTCCTTCCTTGTTAAATAATAACCAGGTTATTACAATGGTATCAAAAGTATATCAGTTGCCAATCACTAACACTCCCAGAATAAGCAAATAGAAAACCTTCTTTTCTAAGCTGTGTCAGTCAATACACCAGAGAAAGAGAAACCACCTCACAAATTAAAGGGGGGATTTTCATATTCTCCAGCACGTGTTCTTCTATTACATTTACATGTTGGTGGTTTTAAATATTTATAAAGTTCCTACAAAGAATTTTGGACCCCAGGGAGTAAAATAAATTGAAATAGATTCTGCCGTTTGCTTCTTATATTTGAAACCTCTTTATAGATTTGTTACTTATTATGTTACTTATAATGTGACTTATTATTTATTAAAGGCAAGAATTCAAGTGCAGTGCCTGCAATACTACAGATAACATTCCCTCATAAACTTATTAAATTTTCTTTTTTAATTAAATATATTGGAGTAACAATAGCTAATAATGTTATATAAGTTTCAGGTGTACATCTGTATACTCCATTGTGTGCTCACCACCCAAAATCTAGTCTCCTTTCATCACCATATATTTGACTCCATTTACCTTCTTTGTTATACCCCACCCTCTTCCCCTCTGGTAACCACCA
>NW_005299953.1:0-678 GCF_000412655.1 Myotis brandtii
GTCACACCACAGGAAGCAAGAGAATTGCCTAGATGAACCTGTCCTGAATTTCTGATCCACAACATCACGAGAGATATACAATAGTAGTTATTTTAAGTCACTGAAGGTTTGGGTAGTCTGTCACACAGCAACAGATATCTGGAATGCTAGCTTTCATTTTCTGCCTTGGTAGTAACTCATTCACACATTCGCCACTAGACCTACTGAATGGGTGACTCTTGAAATCGGTGGGCGATGATATCTCTAGAAAATTTTCACCATTCAACATCTGCTCAGAGATCAACTGCATTATCTTTTGAAGAGATCTTCCAACCACATATTCTTGAATTAACAGTTCACTATAAGTAGTACTGTTACTGGCTATTACATATTCCAGTTCATCCCAACCTTTATCATTAAACAATCAACAAGATATAGTAAAGATAGTTTGGACTTTGGGATCAGATTGATAAATACTGGCTGTGTAATTTATCCATGGTGTGACCCTTGGGCTCATCAGTTTCCTCATCTATACAGTGTGGTATAATTATACCTATTAAAGGCAATATAATCTGTTAAGAGTGTCAACTCTTGTATGAGACTACCAGGGTCAACCTCTGTGTCTCAGTTTCTTCCTTTCTAAAGTGAAAATAATAACAGTATCTACCCTAATAGGATTGTCACAGGATTAGAAGAGTT
>NW_005299954.1:0-678 GCF_000412655.1 Myotis brandtii
TTTTTTCCTTGCACTTGCTCAAACAGATGTCCACTTGACACTTGTTTGCCCCTTTGCTGAGGCTATATCCACTTTGGTGTTTATTTAACACCACTTTGGAGCACCTACTATGTGTTGACATTGTGCCAGGTGCTGGGAATACGAAGATGCATAAGACACCATCCTTAAGGAGCTCTCACACTCATGTAAAATAGAGGGATCCATAAACTAAAACACTAAATAAAATTTACTGTGAACAGTGCCCTTGTGGAAGTGTGTGGGGATGCTTTGGGGAAGAGAGAGGAGAGAGAGACTAACTCTGCCTAAATAGAGGTCGTGGTCATTCGGGTGAGTGCTGCTGCCTGAAGGATGAAGAGGAAAGATTCCCAAGGAGGAAAGGGGAGCTGGTGGACATGGGGCCTGGAAAGAAGCACTCCCAGCAGAAGTGGCAATGTGTGCAAAGAGCTTCTCGTGATCAGAGACTGAAAATAAAGAAAAAGAAAATAATAAATTTTCACCACCCTAGACAAAAAGCTTCATTTTATCACAAACTAGAAAATTTTACGCGGCACTTCTCTGTCAGATCATTAAAACATGTCAAATAAGCACAAAGGACACTTGCACAGATGCCTACTGTGAGCCAGGTGCTATTGTAAGGTCTGGAAATAAAACGAAACCCCTGCTGTCATAGAACTTGCA
>NW_005299955.1:0-678 GCF_000412655.1 Myotis brandtii
TTAGTCAAAAAATATTTGTTGAGTAACTGTTATGTGCCAAGAACAGTTCTCTTCATGTAAAATACCCAGGTGCTGACTACCTGGTGAGGAATATATAAGGGCATGAACCTCACCTGATAGGATCTCAAGAGAACAGAGGAGCAGCTACAAAAGGGGCTGCTCATGACCTCTGAGAGTGTCCTTTTTCCTGCATCCCGTGGCAGCATAGTGATCACTGGAGAGCAATGCTCCCTCATCATGTGGATGCTCTGCCATGTTTTCCTTCCCTACAGCTGCATACCTGGATGACACAGTCCTATATGAATGTGCCAAAGACTGCCCCTGTATATTGATTTCTATGTTGTTTAGTTCTGCACAGAAGGCTGAGACTGCTATGCCAAAGTCTGCCAAACTCAAATTCTTAACATATACCATAGCTTTAAGTATAGCCCAAATAAGAGTATTTTTAGCTATTTAGACCTGGTTGCTTTGCCCACCCCTTAAAACTGCACCCAACATCTGCTAAGGCAAACTAAGTATGCACACACAAAACAAAACAAAAAATTTGTAAGGAACTTTAAAAAATGTAGGAGCTTTCTAAGAAGAAAAATTGTACATTGGTGCACAATTTAACATATTACAATAGATTTTGAAAATGTTTTAGGGTATTATTCACATGCAAATAAAAATCCTATATAA
>NW_005299956.1:0-678 GCF_000412655.1 Myotis brandtii
CCCTACCAAGGGGGGCAAGAAAACCACTATCAGGGGGGCCAAGGTCTCCCCTACCAGTGGGGTCATGGACTCCTCTACCAGTGGAATGGCGGTCACTCCTACCAGCGGGGCCGAGGTCTGCACTACCACCCAGGGGTCCAGTGGCAGGGAATTCAGAGATCCCTGCTTTCTAGACAAAAGTCTGCATGGGATCCACAGAGCTGCCAGAGATAACAACCGGTTGAGATTGCAGCTAATCCTCTCTTTGGGGATAAGTGATGTGAATGAAAGAGACAAGAATGCCAGGTAATAGGGACTGCAAGACTGGGGGCCCGGGGTCCACTGGGAGGAGGTGGGTGGGCCTGGGAGAGGCACACCCTTGCCTGGGCTCAGCAGCTGGAGATCAGCCCTCCTGTCGGCCAGGGCGCAGGGCTGACTTCCCCTCCGGGGCCCCGCAGCACCTCCCTGGTGGGCACCTGACCTGGGATCGGGCGCTCAGACCAACTTCATGAGCAGCAAAAACAAAAACATAAAGACGCAGTCATAATTCCTCTTACAGAACACTTTACTGGCAACTTTTAAGTGATTTAACTACATATCAATAATTGAAGCAAAATTGAGCATATATAGCACTTTATATTTGATGTACACATTTTATACCATAATGTTGCATCGTATAGAAAAGTGAATAATGAGAGA
>NW_005299957.1:0-678 GCF_000412655.1 Myotis brandtii
AGAAAAGGAACATTCGTTAAAAAAAAAAAAGTGCATAAACATTCTTGGGCCCCAGATCAGACCTACTATATCAGGAACACTGGAGGTGAGGCATAGCAATTACGGTTTAACACGCTTCCTGGGTGATTCTGATGTATGATGAAGTTTCAGAATCACTGTATTCAATGATGATATCAAGGACTTGAGTTAACTGATTCCACAAAATGATTTAGTTTTTCCCAGACCATGTAAATGAAATATCATCTACCAGTAATATTAAAATACCATCTTTGCTTTTTTTGTAATTGTAAGACTTGAATCCAATTTACAGAAATGTGTTTGTATTTATTTCATGATATAATTTTGTGTTAATGGATAAGAATAGAAGTATAGATATACAAAAGTAATTTCTATCTGATACTGGATTATCCTTTTCCTAGTGGCAACAAACTTACCTTGCTAAGTATATTTCCTTTTTCCCACCCTGTAATCACAGTTTAATTTGTCATCCTATTTTTTTCACTTTTTATTGAGATATAATTGACATACAGCACTTTTTAAGTTTAAGGTATATGGCAAATGAGTCAACCAATACATATTAAAAAATGACTACCATAATAATTTAGTTATAGTTAACATCTATTACCTCATATAGTTACCCCCCAAATTTATTTTTCCTTGTAATGAAAACTTTCAGAT
>NW_005299958.1:0-678 GCF_000412655.1 Myotis brandtii
AAGCAGAAAAAAACAGAAAGAAGGACAGGATGGTGAGTGAGCATGTTCCAGAACAAAGGAGATACTTATAGATATGACAGGGAGGAAATTTGCTTAAACAAATCATGGAATTTCCTGTCATAAAGGTAAAGCAGTTTTTGGTTTTTTAACAGAGGATCTTTCAATGTTTTTAATATGCTAATATTTATTAAAATTTTTCAAGGTATCAGGGACCATTATATTTTGAAGTATTTTCAGAACTATTTAATCATGGCTCCTTCCCTCCCTCCCTCCCTCCTGTCTTCCCTCCTTCCTTCCTTCTGTTATTTTTAAAGAACATCCTTAAAGAATAGAGAGTTTTGTGGGAAGCCCTGGTAAATTGCTTAGTGAACTTTTGTTAAACCCTATGAGCCTCACAACATCTCTGATGTAGGCAGGGCTAGTTTCTCATGCTAGAGATAAGGAATTTGAGGCTTGGAGTGCAAGGGACCTGCCATGTCTCTGATGGGAGCAAGTGGGACCTGCAGAGTCCCCATGAGCCTCCATGTTAGGTGCTCTTCCCAGAACCCCACACCCCCGCTGCAGTTGCAGCTTACTGAGCCTGGGCCATTGATGTTTTTTAAGTGCTTGGTGTTTTTATATTTTTTTAAAAAAATTACAAGTAGCCCTGGCCGGTTTGGCTCAGTGGATGGAGCGTTG
>NW_005299959.1:0-678 GCF_000412655.1 Myotis brandtii
TCCAGAACTGTGAAATAATGAAGCTCTGCTGTTCTAACCACCCAGTGTGTGTGCTTTGTATAGCATCTCTGGGAAACGAATTCGTGGCTCTCAGTAGCCATCTTGACTGAAAAAAATCTTAGGTTTGGTCTAGGGATGAAATCTCAAATCAAATTTCTGGAAGAAAAGAAGTAGGTCTCAGAGTGATGACACAAGCTATGGTACCATGGAAGGTTCCAAAGCCAGGACCGGCCCCGCCCCACCCCCGCTGTCTCGCTGTCCACTTGGGCAGTCAATAGAGATTGCTTATGTCCTGAGAAGGGCAATGCAAACCCTGAACAAGAGAGGCCATCTCAGGGGCCTGAAGAATAGGAGACAAATCAAATCTTTTTCTTTCATTGTCTCATTTTTATTAGTAGTAATAACAGCAACACCTATCACTTATTGAAGCTTATTACGGACCAGGCCTTGTGGCAAACACTTGATAAGCATTTTCTCTGTGTGGCTGCCCTTAGATAAGCCCAGTCGCTCCTGGAGGTCCACACAAGAAGGTGCCTCCCTTTTGCACAGGCCCTGCATGTCAGGATTGGGGAAATGAGTGAGGGTGGCTCCTTGCCAGCCTGACATAGGACCCTGCAATTCAAACTTATATCACCGCTACTTCCCTTCATATCTACCCGTTAACTCTCCTTAGTTCCT
>NW_005299960.1:0-678 GCF_000412655.1 Myotis brandtii
CCACAGGGGAAAAGTGTAAAAAATATGTATATGTATCTAGTTGCAAATAAGTATCATGCCTGCATAACTTAAGCAGAAATGTAATTTATTGAATCAACACTAAATAGCTCTGAGAATTGACAGAACAGTTAGAGAGCATGCCACAGAAAACTAGCAAGAACTAATGGAAAGGAAAGCAAGGCCAAGATTGTGTTAACTTGCACTCACTGCCACCCTACTGGACTATTGGCTCTGCTGATGTCACTACCAATAATTTCTGACATACCCAATGTCTTTGCATTACTATACTAAGATCCAGTGACTTGGTAGAAACATTCCTTTGGCTGGTTCTACTCAAACCTCGGTATTAGTTGTCTGGGAGTTGGGGAAAGGGATATCTGCTCCCTGCCCTCCTTGAGCTTTTTATGATGGGAAGTGTGGCATGGGTCTTACCTATTTGAGTTTTCCATAACAAAGTAAGGTTGTTTGTGTTCTGTGCACCCTAGCACTGCCATCATCCAGTTCATTATACTCATTTGGTTTTTCATCCAATTTATGTAGTAACACATAGTACAGTGCACCTACTTATAATGTAAATAGCTCTCTAAACTTGTATACACATAAATAAGTACACCCCCCCCAAGAGGTGTAAAAAATTTCAACAGTTATTGCCTTTATCTTTGGGTGTCATTTTTTTTT
>NW_005299961.1:0-678 GCF_000412655.1 Myotis brandtii
ATTGAAACCAATTTATTGAGCACATACCATGCACAAGGGACCGGGTTGGTGTCTGGAAAACAGAAACTATTTCCTGACCTGAAGGAATTTCGGGAAGCCTTATAGATAAGGGATAGACACACACACCTGCAATGCATCAGCAGATGGCAAACACGCCTCCTGAGTGGTATAAACTTGCCAGGATCTCCTTGGGGAGGGCGCTATTTCCTTGCCGCTGGTGAGCAAAGAAGTTATCATAACGCATTTGGCAAGTCTTACATTTTCATTTGTCAGGTTGGAAGTTACTACACAGTCCCTGCCAGTGCATGTTTAGACAGTTATTGTTCTCTGCGTGCATGTTCCCACCATTGCACTCTGCAGACAAGTAAGAGGGGAAATTTGACAAGCAATTTGTACTGTGTCAGTTACACCAACTCCCATCCCTCCTCTGCCCCTCTAATCACACAAAAGCCTCCGAAAGCCCATGAGGCGTGAAGTTCCCAGGGCTTAGGAGGTTACTGAGGCGAAGTGAGAAGTACAGAGTCGACATGAGGAGACTTGAGCAAAAAGAATCTTGCCTTCAGCTCCTTAACATGACAGTCCCATGACTTTCAGAAAGTGGCTTGCCTTCACCCGTTTCTAGTAGCTATCTGCTGTCTTCCTCCCAAATTTATATGGTGAAGCTCTCACCCCAGATGT
>NW_005299962.1:0-678 GCF_000412655.1 Myotis brandtii
TCTGTATCTCTCTATCTTTATCTCTCTGTCAAACACATACCCTACATCATAGATATCACCTGTATTTTGCAAAGTATAACAAAAGTGAAGCTTAAATACAGGTTAAGTAACTTGTCTACCATAACACAATTGTTCTGTGCCAGGAGCTGGGTTTGAACAAAGTTCTGTGCTGAATTCCACTCTTTTTTAACCAGCACGCTGTTCTTTGTCTTATAGATGAGGAAACAAGCTCAAAAGTTATGAAATTCCAAGACATGTTTCTGTCCTTTCTCCCCTAAAAATAGTCTACTCTCTTCTATATACCTACCAGTCTAAGTTGAAGTGGGTTATTATTGACCTTTACGATCTATCAAAAATTCCTCATGAACAACTTTTCAAAGTCATCATTCCATAAGCATATTATTTACACTTTTTTCATTATTTAAAATTATCATGAGACACAGACAGTGTGGTGAAGGCCTGGGGTGGGGCGGGGGCTGGGTAGAAGGAGGAAGTGGGAAGAAAATAGGGGACATCTGTAATAATGCCAACAATAAAAAATAAACTTTAAAATTATCGTGAGAAATAATTACTTTATAGATACTTATACATGCTTAAAGTATTTAAATTTATTTTTTAATCCTATCTTTCATATCTATAGGGAACTGTCATTTTCAAAAGTCTTCCTTTAAAAAAAAA
>NW_005299963.1:0-678 GCF_000412655.1 Myotis brandtii
CAGCATGGACATGAGGCATATTGGGGGGTAGCAGAATAGTGGTGTACATTAAGGTCTGATTATGAAGGATGTGTATGCCATTCTTCACAAGTTAGATGCTTTCATGTAGGCGGTAGCTTGTAACCCTCTTGAAGCAGTAGAAACTTTTTCTTTACGCTTCTGAAACCTTTCGAGTAAGAGCTCACGGGGCTTGGAATAGATCAAAGCAAGGCTGCACCAATGTCAGGAGGCTCTTATTGCCCCAGCTGAACACTCACTGCTTATCCCAAAGATAAGACAAGAAAGAGGCAAAACAGAGCTTACCTGCGGATGCACCGATTCACAAAGTTCCTATGTATTAAATCAGCACACTTACCTAACAGTCTGAAGACAAATAAAAATAAATAATGTGATTGTAGAAGGTATTTTTGTTGAAGGGGTTGCTAATCTCAGGACCAGACTTTCTGATAACTGTACCCGCTCCCAGGATAAGCTTCCGGAGAGCACGTCTGCCTTGCGCAGCCCTTCCCATCTGGCAGAGAGCACTTGACCTTGGAGTAGAAACCAACTGGAAAAAAGACAACAGGATTACCTTTCTCAGAATTCTTGGCATCCTTCTAGAGCAGAAGTATCTGTTTCAGTGTGATTAGCAAGAAAAGGTGGTTTTTACCTTTTTAAATGCTCAGAAGAAAAATAACA
>NW_005299964.1:0-678 GCF_000412655.1 Myotis brandtii
GTAATACACGCAGCGCAGGCCTTAACATTCAAATGCAGACGTTTGGGGATTACTGATGTGGTTCTGGATTAGCCTGGTCATTGAGACACCTGATTTACAGGTGGTCCTTCAAGCACATTGAAGAAGTGAGCCATTCGAACCGAGAAAGATGCTAGCCATGTTGTTTTCCAGGTAACACTGCCTCGCGCCTAAACTAGAGTCAGCGTTGAAGCAGAACTAAGTACGCTCCTGCACCCTTTCTCTTACTTTCTCTCTAATAGGGTTGGGCTTTCTACTCTGCTCCCAAGAAATTGTCTTCCTTAGAAGCAAGAGATTAATGTGAATCCAAAGCAGAAATAGATCATTAGATCACATTAAAGTTAAAGGAAACGATTGAGATTATTACTTCAGGTATTGACATGAGTCTGACCTTGATAGAACGTTGGAGAAACCAAGTAACCAGAGTGAGGATTATTCCTTCTGAATTTCCAATTTGAGTTAAGAGCAAGCGTAACCTCTACCTCTAATAGTTTTGTTATATTCTGCCATTTGTATGATAATAACTATTTATAATCATGTTCTTCTTAGGATTATTTCGAAAAACTAGTTATGCATTATTGGTAAAGTTTCTCATATTAAGTATCCACTAAGTATTTTACTGTGACTTTAATGTTTATGTAATATTTTATACAGATACAA
>NW_005299965.1:0-678 GCF_000412655.1 Myotis brandtii
GTTTTGGATTGTTGTGTTTTCATTGTCATTCGTTCTAGGAAGACCTGTATCAAAAAGGTTAAATACTCTGCCTAAGATTACACAGTAATAGGAATAAAACTGGAATTCAAACTCAGTCTGAGTCTAACAAGATAAGCTCTTAAGATAAGCATTAGTGTAGTACAGGAGGATAAGCAAAGGATTTAAAGGCAGGCAAATTGAGTTTAACTTTTGAATTAGGTATTCAGTAATCAAATATTGAGTAAGTCACTTAACCTTCTAACATCAGTCTCCTCATCTGTAATATGAACATTATTTCCTTCCTGTGTCAAAGAGCAATTATGAGGTGCAAATAATATAACATGAAAACACTTTGTAACCTATAAAACACCTAGTAAAAGTCTTTGGTGATAAGCTAGTAAATATCTGCTCAATGAATAAACAAATATATAGTGATCTAAGATACATGCTGGTAGCCCATCTCAAAAAGGCATTAAACTGAAGCAAAGCATGGTACCCAGAATAAAGACAGCCAAGAGTTTGAGAAGTAGGCTCTTCTGACATGCATAGGCACTGCCAAGTGCAAAATGAGTTACAAGCACGAGAAACACAAAGGGAAAAAAAGCAAAGATAAAAAAAATAAGCAGAAAGTATAAAAATAGACAAGAACAAAATTTGATGAGAAAGAAAAGACAAAGA
>NW_005299966.1:0-678 GCF_000412655.1 Myotis brandtii
GTTTCTTTTATTTGTAATCATTATATCACTATATTTTTATTGTATCATTGATTTTACTAAAACCTATTTCAAAAAATCCTTTGTCGCCATGACATTTTAAAAGTGTGGGTCTGAAGGACCCTGTACTAATACCATCTTGCATATTCATAATGCTTGGCAATATCCAAATGCTTTCATATACAAAATCTTGATTCTTCTAACAACCTTTCCTTACTATAGATAAGGAAACAGGGGATCAAAGAGGCTGACAGTTCAAGGTCACATAAATAGTAAATTTTAAAGCTTGAAACCAAAATCTGGGCCTCTCCCACCTCACCCACTGGCATTTTCAACCTATCACGTTGTAAATTGGATTCCTACGTTGAGCAGAATAGAGCAGGTGAGATTTGAAGAGTGGTTTATTTTACAAGTCAATTTTATAAAGGTACTCATTCAAATTTTGCAATATTCTCATGATTTCCATGCACTTATATTCTTACCCATGTATTATGTTAAAGAAATTTAGGTAACCTGTTAAAGGTGGGAATGAAATGTCAGAACGCTCCCCTGCTGGGCTTTTCAAAGAAGCTCAACAGTTCAACTTAAATAAGACTTTCATTTTTTAAATGTTATTATAGAAAACCATACCAAAGTTAAGTTCTTCATCCACTTTTTAAGATCTACCTTTAATCTGAGGGG
>NW_005299967.1:0-678 GCF_000412655.1 Myotis brandtii
TGTCCCTCTGGAAATCTTGTAAAAGAGCTGTATGAGCTGGAGGGAACACTAGAGCTTATTTCTTTGCCCTGTAATACCAGCTATTTAAATTCAACATTGTAATAAGTACAACCACTTAGCCCCAGGATCATATAAAATCATTTTTTTGACCTTCCCAGGGCGACAAATAGAAGCATTTGTTATATGAAAATCATCTGACTTTTCTATAGTTTATTTCATAGGTGTGTTAGTCACCTCTGTCTGCTTGTTGTGGTTCTTTGGGGAAATAATGATAGAATCATCTATATCCACCTTTGCTTCTTTTCTTTTAGGCTCAAAAATAAAAGTATCGAATGCCATCAATGGCCAGGACCTCTACCTGGGCTTTCTATTCCAACCTTTTTAGAAAGCAATTCTTTTAAGTACATTTTCTCTATCAATCATTCTGCCATTGCCTCCTTCAAGCATGCATCCCTTTTTTGAAAAATAATATAACCTTGCTAATCAGACCCTAACTTGCTGCATTAATTCAGATATTTCTTTACCTACATTTCTTTACTCCCTGCCCTCCATTTTGATACCATTTACTCCTTATCTCCCTTTTATTTCCAAACTTCATGAACACAGACGAATAGGGTGTAGCTTATATACTGGTCCCCCAGGACTATTCAATGCATATTGCTGACTTTGCTTCACTTG
>NW_005299968.1:0-678 GCF_000412655.1 Myotis brandtii
AAAAAACTTATGTATGTTCACTAAACCAAGTCCACTAATCCTCACACTTTTACAGGCACACACTATGTCAAACTAAGTATAAAGAAGCTAAACCAATATTAAGAAAGTCAACAGATTCTCTAGTATGTTCAGCTGCCTGGAACAAAGCTATTTTCCTGATATACTTTTATGGCTCTAAAATCTGAGTTCTAACCTAAAGCCCTCTCCTCCAAACTCAGCTCATCGCCCAAATGCTTCAGATCCCTCCTGGTTACCAGATAAATACACACAAGGCTCAATGGGAGTTAAGGAAAATCAATGTTCCATCAGATTTCTCTGGCTAAGAGGTTGAGACATTTCTGTTACTCTTCAGAATCCAGATCACCTCAATGAGTCAAAGAGTTGGAAAGGCTTTGAGAATCTTCACTAAGTGTTATCTTTTTAATCTTAAAAATAGAAGGTTTGAACCTGAACTTGTCCTCAGAAGGCCAACCTATTTCCCCACCCATATATCAAATTATTCTCCATTTGTATTGCATCTAAACTCAGAAATTTGAAGCACGTAGCCTGAATTAAAAAGAGAAGCTATAAATACTAAATCCCTGAAATTCTTAAATCAGATATTTACTTTGTCATAAGTATAAACAGCATTTTTTTTTAAATTTTATGCTACATACTAAAGTAAAGAATGCTAGAAGC
>NW_005299969.1:0-678 GCF_000412655.1 Myotis brandtii
GGTGAACACACAATGCAATATTCAGATGATGTGTTATAGAATTGTACACTTAAATCTTTATTAAATAAAAAAATCTCTGATTATTCTAACTTTTAAACAAAAACACTGTATCATCTGTGCCAAATGAATTCCTGACCTAATTACTGTGCAACACTCACATAGTAAGAATACACTAATAATATCTTACAAATTGGAAACTGAAGCTCACAGAAGTATAATTTCCCCAAGGGCGTGTAGCTAGTAAGTCGCAGAGCCAGGATGTAAACCCAGAGCCCTTTTCTGAAATCCTCATGGGTGTTCAACAGCAGAGCCTTCCCTTCCACTTGGCAGCTCAGTGTCCCACCTCTGAGGCTCAGGGCTTCACCCTGCCTAACCTATAAAGATTTGAAAAGCAAATAGTCTAGAAGGAATATTAGAAAGACTTACTTAGACCTGTGGGTCTCAAGTAGCCCTGAGCATTAAGGAGATAATGGGGTCCCCAATGTTCACTAGGTGGTGAAGGCCCCTACTCATGGGACAATGAGTGGACGATGACTTAGCAGGTGAGTAATGATTCCTGGCTGGACACAGTGTAGTGGGATAATCCGGGACAGTCCCAGTTAATCAGACCCGTGCAGCCTACACATCTAACCACACAGATGTGCCATGCAGCTTGACCATGTGGGGAGGTACACCCAG
>NW_005299970.1:0-678 GCF_000412655.1 Myotis brandtii
CTGGGGATGGGCTAGGAACCAAGGTCTCCTTCCCTGGAAGAACTCCTTAAATAATGTGAGCCCAGGCTCCTGGCGGGAGCCCCGCAGTGGCATTGGTGCTGGTGGCCTTGCTGGTGCTGGTGGCGGTGCTGGTGGTGGCGGCGGGTTTTTGAGGAGGTAGGAGAGGAGGAGGTGAGCTGTGTGTCCATGGGGCAGAGGGAAGAGGGCCCCTGAGCCATGACTATCACCAGGGCCGGGAGAAGCCAGGAGTGAGTTGAAGGCCAGGACCTGGGTCGTCTTCCTTTCCTGTCGCCAGACGCCCTGTGGCTGTCTATTGCTACTCTGGCGATTCCCCTGAATTTTAAGGGGATCTTAAACTTGTAGGGGAAGGGACTGGGATTTCTTCATCCCTCAGCTGGGAGTGGAGACTTTCTGCCTCTGTTTGTTGTAAGCAAAGAGCAAAGACTTTCAGGAGACAAAGTCAATACGGATCTCATTGTTTTAAGAGCCTGATTATTTAAAATGGAAAGAAGGTAACATCTACAGGAAACAAAGCATTAGTAGCTTCACTGTGTCGCTATTAGAAGGTCCAGAACTGCCCTGCTCCCTGGAACTTCCCACCGCTGTAGCCGGGCTATCCCCAGGTGGCTCCTGGGCAGTTGAAATGGCATGAGGAACCAGACTTTTAATCTTATTTAG
>NW_005299971.1:0-678 GCF_000412655.1 Myotis brandtii
CCTCCCCAGGACTGGGCCAGCTGAGGACTCAGGCCCTGTCTGACTCTGACCTTTCTCACTCTCCTGCTAGACTCCCCCCACAATTTGGAAAGTAGGCAGAGGGCACAGGGAACCAGGGCCAGCCGCCTCAGATACTCCATTCCTTCTTCTTTTCTTGGGAGAGGGGAAACCCAGTTCAGCCCTCTTCCTGCAGAGAGTGAGTTCCCCAAGGGAAGCACCTGGCATGGGGCGGGGTTGCACCAGGCAGTGGGAGGGATACAAACAGGAAGGGCCCGAGGGGAGGAAGGATGGAGGGAACAATGGCCACAGTTTCCGGAACAGGTGTTCACCTTAGGCCATGGTGAGAGGCAGGGGAAGGGGCAGCTGGAGCCCCTGCCAGCCCTTTCATATGCCCCAGAGAGCCCACCACCAGGTGTGAGGATGGGGGCAGGGGTGTCTCTAAATCTTGACCCTGCATTGAGCCAGTCACTGTGGGGGGCCTGGCTTCCTCATGTGTACAATGGCCATGACAACTCATCACTCAGGGATGCCTAGAGAATGGGCTAAGATAATAGAACAAAGCGCCCAGTCAGTAGCCAGGGTCAACGCAGGCTGACCAGAGCAGAGCTTAGCTGGTCAGACACATGAACATTACTGGTGGGAGACCCAGTAACTAGGCTCCTGTGCTGGGACCACACA
>NW_005299972.1:0-678 GCF_000412655.1 Myotis brandtii
TGTTTTATGTTTTTAGTTGCTAAGAGTTCTTTTATGTTCTCCCATTGTTCCTACTGTATTGGTATAATCATCTTACCTACAAGCTGGACTGGAAAGGATAAAGCAGAAATTGACTTTGTTCTTTCCCATCTTCCCTGATAAATCCCATTCCTGGATGTAATCTGAGTTAACTACCAAACTTTTCAGTCACTCTTAGTAAAAGAAAAAGCCTTGGTCATGTTTAGTCACAAGAATAGCCTTCTATTGGTGATTTAAAAAGTTCCCACGTAGAATAAAACTATGATCCAGTTCCCCTTTCCTTTCCTTTTGCCATCCCTCTCCAACCCCCAAATTGTGCCTGATTGGGGACAGATGCATAATTGATTTTTCTGCTTCCTTGTGTTACCCTGTCCTTCAATTTCTCCCTTTTTTTCTAGATGCCATTTCTGACCTTTCCAGGGCCAGACTCAGAAGGAGAGGGGATTAATGAAAAATGCCTTTTGTGGCTTGTGCTGCCTGTAATCTGATGATTTCCTCTGAGGTGGCAGGTGGACGATTGCTCTTTCCCTTGAGGGATGTTTTGGAGGTGTGCCCACTGAAGACTTCTGATTGCAGCTCCCTTGGTGTGGGTGGGGTTGCACTTCCATAGCCACCATGATCCCACCCTTGGCATCTGGACTGTAGCAATCCACCAGCGTG
>NW_005299973.1:0-678 GCF_000412655.1 Myotis brandtii
TAGTGAGTGTGTGCTTTCCCCTCTAAATGCAATGAGATCTGCCCCAACTTTAACACATGGGCCCCATCTTTGAACTGTATATTATTTGGGATTGATTTAAGTGTGATTGACACAAGCCAACTCCACCTGAAAGGCCTCCTGCAGCTGCTGCGGTGGACACTGTGTTCATCTGTGCAGGTGCCTCCACCACTGCCTTCATGACTGCTCCTCCCCCGGCACTTACCTCTGTACAGATCCTGACCCAGGGGACAGGTTGGGCAGCTGTAATCTGCTTGGACTTAGTGGTTGGGCATGGGAAGTCCATCAGGTGAACCCATCAGGTGGGTTCTCTGGAGTTTATTCTCCCTGGAACCAACAGGAGAGCCATGTGCCTTTGTGCTTGGCCTCCATGTGCCTGTGGCCTCATTGTCTGCCTCCAGAAGAAACCTGTGCACATGAGGAGCAAACGGAATCCCAAACAGGCAGACCAACTGAAGGGGTAGATGGATAAAAAGTTGGGGTGGTCTGAGTCACTAGTCTCAGGCCCAGAGCCTTCCACCCTGCCCTGGTTCTTTCATTAACCCAGAAACCTTCTAATAAGTCCTTTTTTGTCCCCAAAGATATTTTTTCCTGTTGGTTTTTTAGAGAGGGTGGAAGGGAAGGGGTGAGACAGAGAGAAACATTGATGAGAGAGAGAGA
>NW_005299974.1:0-678 GCF_000412655.1 Myotis brandtii
TCAGTCGTTTGGTCACTTAGGCTTTTACATATATAGATTGACTTTGTTGATGTCTACACTGTATATATTATGTTTTCAATATTAAAATGTGTTAAAGTGAAAGCCAACAGGAAGCTAATAAGAGGGTGAAATGTTACAATAACAACATTCATCAAGAAAACATGGTCAGGAGAAACAAGAACCCATGTTTATAAATCCTAACTCAATGAATGTCAGTTCACATTTTCAAATCTCTTATTGTTTATTTGTTTTATCCTTGTGAAAGTTGTTTCATCTTCACTCACATACATTTTGACTATGAAGAATGTTTTGTATTCAAGGAATACTTGTCAGCATACACTGTACTAAAAATGTTAACATTCTTTAAAATCTTATTTTTATTATTTCAAAATAAGCCACTTCTATAAAGCTAAGCCACCATTTTGGAAAACAGAAGGAAACTTTGAAGGATTAGGCATATTTTTCCATTACATTCTAATATTATTTAATACAAAATTATACATGCCATTTATGAAAGTTTTGACCTAAGAGTTATAAAATTAAACTATTTTCAAATCTAAGAAGAAAATTATTTTGGTATATATAAGTCTTAAAGTTGTATATGTTGAAAACCTTTCAATCAGCTTCTATGAACTTACAGCTTGCCCTGTTTTATTTAGTCAATGTAAATACATACAT
>NW_005299975.1:0-679 GCF_000412655.1 Myotis brandtii
TTTAAAGGGCCAGAAGGTTGAGAACCACTGGTAGCGGGGCTGTTGTAAGTCTCCAGTGTCATTAGACATGGTCAGCGTTGGTTAGAGGAAACGGCCAGTACAGGCTGTGATTGTACGTGGTCAGAACTGAACCTTGACAGAGGCTGCCCCGGGGCGGGGCTCCGGGCTGTATTTGTCATATTAGACTCGCCCTGGCCAGGGTCGCATGTGTGTGCACTGTATTATTCTTTATGACTCTCATGTCTGATTCATCTCGTTATTTAAAAAAATAAAAGACAAAAATCAGGTCATTAGAACAACCGCTAGAGTTTTACAAGCCCTGACTGATGGACCCTATATTTCAGGCATCATTTTAATACAATAAAATCTGAATATAATTTTAAACACGCAATGAAGAGCTGGTTAGAAACTTAGATTTAGCAGAATCCTAAGTTTCTGTACTTGACGAGGAGCCTTCAGTTTCCTTAGAGAAGGTGCTCGTATCTCAGGGAATCGTATTTTGAATATTTCCAAGTGCCCCATCCCCAGGCATGACCTGCAGTGCTAGCAATTATTGTCAAGAACACGGAGAGTCACCGTTTCTGAAAACCGCAGTCTTTGTCTTAACGTCAGGCTCTCGGGACACCTTCAAGTGGGGTCACTGTACGCTTCCTAAGGACCCCAAGTTCAGTGACAGCCT
>NW_005299976.1:0-679 GCF_000412655.1 Myotis brandtii
CAGAATTATGGTATATCATTTTGTTATTTACTTTAATATAAACATTTTTCTATGTCACTGAAATAGTCACTCCTTTTCTCTGGCTGCTTAGTTCCATAGTTATTGAACCAGCCCAATGCAGATGGACCTTTAAGATGTTCATATTTTCCCTATTATAAGTGTTGCCTAGTGAACATCCTTGTGTGTGTTTCTGCATGTGTTTAGGGTTGAAATTGTTGGGTCAGAGCATATATGTTGCCATAAGAAGGTTGTGCGGCTTCACCAGCTATTGGGAGGCTGTTGCCTATTACCTTTGACATGGCAATTCAGCAAAGGCTTCTTCCATCTGGGTAGTTGGAGAATGACATCTTATTTCCATTTACAGTTGACCCTGAACAACACAAGTTTGAACTGCATGGATCCATTTATTTGCAGATTTTTTTCTTTAATAAATACCTGTACTGTTTTTGATCCCAAATTGGAAGTCCCCAGATGCAGAGGGCCTACTATGTGTGTTGATCTATGCATTTTATATGGGGGACTTGAGCATTCACGGGTTTTGGTATGGGGGTGGGTGTCCTAACATCAATTTTCTGTGGATACTGAGGGACAACTAAGTTTTTGTGAAGTCAAAAGTTATAAGCAGATTTTTGACTGCACAGAATGTCTGCTCCTCAGCCCCCATGTTGTCAACTGTATT
>NW_005299977.1:0-679 GCF_000412655.1 Myotis brandtii
GGGAAAAAAATCAGTTATTGAAACTTAAGTCCAAATATCAAGGATTTTATGAAATTTCACACTGCGGTTTCCTTGCCACACTTCCAGCTGCCCATGACCCAAAGTCTCCATCTAATAAAAGAATAGACTTTAAAACAAAATCTGCTCTCCATCCAAATAACGACGACTGAGTGAAACGTCTCAGAAGCTGAGGGCAGAGAAGTGCATCTTATGAAATGATCTTAGGCGTGGTAGGTTATGAAAGAGACAGCTGTGACTAAAAGGAAATAAAATAAGCTATAAACCTTCAGTTGGTGTTGGGTTTTACTTTTTGCTCTTGTTTTCAAAGGACTCAGTATATTTCATTACCTTTGACTCTACTAGACGTGATTGATGTTATGGTTTAGGGTCCTCAACTTTGGCTACTCATTGGAATTACCTGAGCCCAATTAAATCAAACTCTTGATGTAGGATCCTCTAAATACCAGGGTTTCTTAAAGCTCCTTTGATGATTCCATGTGGAGCCAAGTTTGAGAATGACCACTCTAGATTTCAAGTTTGAGGCTCCCCCAAAATGAAAGCCATTTAGTATAATTTGAAGCTAAAATGTGAACTGATTTTGAGAAACATGTGGAGGCTACTGAGAGAATCAATGTGACTTTGCTGCTTTGAGCATTCCTCTTCAAGTGGCCCAGGTTTG
>NW_005299978.1:0-679 GCF_000412655.1 Myotis brandtii
TGGAAGATGCCTTAAGAGGAGTGTCGCTGAGGTCTTGCTGCAAAGGGAGACAGACCCCAGGAGGAGAAGTGCCTGTTACCTGGCCAGCACTGAAGTCCCCAGACCCGCTCCTGCTGCAAAAGACGCCTCAACGCTTCCCAGTTTCCACTAGGAGGCCATTTGCCCTTCGGCCTCCTTGAAGGCCTCACGGCTGAAGAAAGAGCCGAACAGGACTCATTGCGAGGCTCAGGCAGCTGCCGCCAAGCTCAGCGTCCCTCCTGCTGGTGCCTCCCTGCCCTGTGCTCCGAGCCTCACAGAGCCATTCCGCAGAGCCTGCTGCTGTTTCAAAAACAAGAAGTGATTTCCTGGTCCCCTTCCCGGATGGCGTGCGCGATTTCCCTCACGCCCATGGGAAGTCCTTCAGATCCTTCTTATCTGGGAACCTCACCACTGAGTGGCCGGACTTGTTTGGCCAATGCCCCTAGCTCTTGTTTTCCTTTCTCCAAAGAAAAAAAAAAATCAGAAAACTGAAACCAAAGCAAACTCAAATGGGTTGGAGCTAATGACGGGTGTAGGATGCCCTGGTTTAAACCTCGGAAAGATGTCCACTTTGATTTCAGAGGGGAAAGAAAATTAAAATTATTGATGATTTTCTTTCCCAGCAGTGCCTAAAAGTTAGAGAATGGGAAGACCTACAGAA
>NW_005299979.1:0-679 GCF_000412655.1 Myotis brandtii
GTCAGAAGAGTTTAAAGCACCCCACTCCCCAGACACACACACCAACAACAACTACGTGGCAATTGCTAGAGAACATTATGCATAAAATTCTATGAGGGCACAAATGATGGTAATTATGGGAATAAGATTAGAGAGAATAGACCTAGACAGACCTTGTAGGAGACAATCAACTAGGGCATTTATCATCCTGATCAGGTAATTAGGGTTTCTACTTTTAAATAATATTCAAAATAATAATTTTTTTAAAAACCCTTCCTTATAGTATATATATATATATGGTTGTTAGTTTCCATTGGTAGGTAATGGATACCTAAATTAGAACAAAAGCAGCAAAAAGGGAAAGGCAGGGATGCACCACTATAATGAAGAAGTTACAAGACAATGACTAACGATGTGGGCAAGAGAATGAGAGAAAGGGAATAAGTTGGGCTGAATGCCCAAAACAAAATAAGGTATCAATGATAAAACATCCAGAATCAAACCAGGGCTGGAGAGGGGGAAAGAAGTGTGGCATTTTAGAAATACTGATTGAAAAGATGTCTCTATCTACAGCAGGCATTTATAGATGAGACCTAGCACACAATGTAGATATATCTTTGGGGACATGATGAGAACATTAAGAAAAAGGGATAAAAAAAAAAAAGAGCAAGGAGCCAAGAATGGAATTTCAGGATTCATC
>NW_005299980.1:0-679 GCF_000412655.1 Myotis brandtii
TTTCGCTGAGAGTTACTTGTGATTTGAGCTAGGTAGGCTTGCTCTCACTTGGTTACGGGTTGCTAAGAGCTCAAACACTGGTAGGTCATCTTCTCTTCTGGCTGCAGCAACTTCGTTCAGCTCCATGCTTCTCTGTATTCATCCATCAGGTTAGAACAGGTTCTTTTCCGAAGGCAGAGATACAAGAGCAACTAAGTGGAAATACATGAGTCACCGAGGCCTATATTCAGAACTGTCACACTGTACTTTTGTCATATTCTACTGCAGAACAAGTCACACAGCAAAGAGTGTAGGTATGAGTGGGATTAAAACTGTGGGAAGGACCATCTATGCAGTCTCTCTAAATTTGTATTTAGTCAGTTTTAAAATTCTGTATGTCCTATAAGCATAAGGAGCTTCTCACTTGTTTTTTATTTACATAATTTTGGAGCATTAAGTGCAAATGATTCAATCAAGTACCTATTGATCTCCAGGGATTTCTTTGTCCTTTTATTTATTTTTAACTTGAAAAGGAGTTCACATATTACTCATGTTTGAGAATCTCTGTCTTTTGATTAGAGGTTGCTTTAAGAATACAGAGGGTGGTACAGGGCAAATGTAACTTCAAACCATTAATTTGTGACACTGTCCTGTATAGCAAAACATATTGAAACAGGAATTTTTGGAGGTGAAAAAGGCA
>NW_005299981.1:0-679 GCF_000412655.1 Myotis brandtii
GAGTGAGTGAGTGAGTGAGGAGCCGCGTGGCCAGGAGCCTCTGGGGAGGTGGGCCAGGCAGGAGGTCCCAAAGGGCGTGCACTGGTCCTTAGGGTTTTAGGCTCCGATGACTTGTTGACACATGACAGTTGTTGGGTCCGGGCCCCTCTGCTAGGGACGCCGGGATTGGGAGAAAAGGCGAGCAGCACGGGCAGATAGGATGTGCTTTACTGCCGACCAAGACAGCCATGGAAGCACAGAAGCTGTTGCACACAGTCGCCCCTACACTGTTCAGCAGCACCTTTTATTCTCAGACAAGAGAGGCTGCTTGCCAGGTGGTGACGTCAGCGTTCCATGAGACACGTGCACCTGCGCAGTGTGTACAGAAAAGTGCCTTTCACATCCAGCGTGCCCTGGTCAGGGTCCCCACAGCAGTGAATCCGTCTCTCGTGGGTAAATGCACCTTCACCAGGCTTGTGAGACTGACGTGCCACAGAACAGTGAGGCCTGCTGTGGCCTCAAACAGCGTGGGAGCGCGGCCAGAGCATCCTGGCCCTGAGGGGACACCTACCCCGGAAGCAGTCACAGCTAGAAGGCAGCTTGGGGAGCATGGACGCAGAATAAAGGCAGTGGGAGGGGTCCAGGTGAGAACAGTGATCACCCAGTGAGTAGAGAATGAATGAGCGAATGATTGACACTC
>NW_005299982.1:0-679 GCF_000412655.1 Myotis brandtii
TTTCTTTCTTTCTTTTTCTCTTTCTTTCTTTCTTTTTTTTCTTTTGTAAGCAGACTATTAACCAGAACAGAGCTAAAACAAGGGACCATGAGCAAGGGACAGGAAAGATTTCAGAATTAAAAGAATTAAATAAAATTCTTTGCACTCACCTTTCTCTGATGATTTAAACTCAAGCAGCCCTGACAGAGAGAAGTCATGAATTTTCATCAACTTCACACATGTCATACATTTAAAAACATTTTGATTTGCCGTGGGACCCCTGCATGTCTCTGAAGCATAGTAACAGTGCTGCTTTTTAGGTACAAACCCTTTGAACTCCCAGAGCTCTAGAAGATATATTACTAATGTAAACAGGCTCTTAAGTGGAAAAAAAAGAAAAAGAGCACTAAATAACAGGAAGTTTCCCAGGAAATGCAGAATTTAAAATAAGGAGCGCATTATTATGAGCTGTACACTTTCTATAATTTTAAGAACCACAATTTTATCCATATACTAGCTTTCTGAAAATATACAATTATCTGCCCTGAGAAGCGATTATTTGGGAAAAGAAAATCCATAACCTAAAAATTAGACATTGAAAGTTATTAGTTTGTTTTTTTTGTTCATATGAGGATAAATGTGACTCATGTCCACAGTTTCAAGATGGCTACCAACATCCTACTATCTCCAGGAGGAAGGC
>NW_005299983.1:0-679 GCF_000412655.1 Myotis brandtii
ATTCTTTGAAAGAACCAATCAGAAGCCAGTAGGACATAGATCTACCCCTAGACAGTGAGCTTCCTCAGAAACCCACTTGGGTGCCCTTTCTGCACCCAATGTCTGTTATTTCTCCATAAACTTTGCTTTTGCTTAAAAAAAAAACAAAAGATTGTGAGTTAAACTGACTGCCACATTTTGTGTTAAGAGAGACTAGAGGCAGGACCAAGGAAAATAGAATCACTTGGAGTACACTTATGTATGTGTTGTTCAAACAGCTAAATATTTTCTTTTAGATCACTATGCAGAGGACTACTGTTTATACAAATTACAGATTCAGAAATCAGGACAGCAGCGGGTACATAAATAGACATCCGTGGGTCCTTAGATCTCTTTTACTCTGAAGTAGTTTAGATAACATGTGCACAGTTGAGCATGTGTGGGGTTTATTGTCATATTTATCCCATGATTTTAACAGTGAGATATTCCAGATCTCAATGGAAAAGTCACCCAAATTAACAAAAGACTAATTTTATTTTTTAATGCTTTGTCAAACCATCAAATCTTATATTCTGACTTTTGATATAGGAAATATGGCCAATGCAGCTAAATAATATTAAAACTACTAGTTATAAGTAGTTTTTCTTTTTATATTCATCTTCCTTTTGATTTATTTGTGAATTAAATTATCCCCCCCCCC
>NW_005299984.1:0-679 GCF_000412655.1 Myotis brandtii
AAAAAAACAACAACAAAAAACACAAAAAATAAACCCACAAGAAAATTCACAATACAGTTTCTTCAGATATTAACCACATGAGGTTTCTCTCCTTTGTGGCCTGAGAGATGCTTCTTGTCATGCTGATGTGTCAGCATAAAAGGGTTGTCAGGTCAAGAACTGAAGTTTCCTTCAACAACCAAGCCCTTTTTTCCTTGAACAACTTGGTTGAGAACCAAATGGTTCAAAATGGGAGATATTCAGAACTGAGATTTGACTGTATCTCTAAGAAGGAGTCATTTGCATGGCGGAATGAATGATGAGGAGTGGGCAAACATCTAAGGATCTAGGAAAGGAACATTCTAGGCCAAGAGAACAGCAAGAGTAACGGAGACGAGAATGTGGTGGTCTGGGTTCAGAAAGATGGCTGTGGTCTGGGTTCAGAAAGATGGCTGGGAGGAGGAGGAGCTGAGATGCAGGGTCAGATTGTGACGGGCCTGTGGGTCATGGTCATGAGTAATGGGAAGTGATTGAGGGGTTTCAATGGGGGACCGATGATATCAGAATTATACTTAAAAGGCTCTGCCTGGCAACTGTGTAAAGAATTGAATGTTGGGCCTGAAGAAGAAACTGAAGACCTGTTAGGGGGCTGGAGTTTCCAGGGGGAGATAGCTATGGCTTTGATTGGGGTTGTTCCAGG
>NW_005299985.1:0-679 GCF_000412655.1 Myotis brandtii
TAATTTGTATATTACCTCTTTATTATATAGGATTATACTATACTATCGTAAGCCTTTGCTGGATCAAGCATCATGTACCTTTTGCTTGTCTGGTTCTAGGATTTTCCCCCCTAGACATTCATAGGTA
The DNA here is from genome assembly GCF_000412655.1 of Myotis brandtii. Lineage (NCBI taxonomy): Eukaryota > Metazoa > Chordata > Mammalia > Chiroptera > Vespertilionidae > Myotis > Myotis brandtii. Next base: position 128 of record NW_005299985.1, read on the forward strand.
ATTGTTTTCTCCTTTGTGAATGATGAAAATGTAATTGGATCATCGTTATTATCCCAGAATATGGAAGCATCAGCATTATTGGTGTCAGACTTTTAAAAAAATTAGGTAAATAAGAGAAGTACTTGAGAATGGGATGGTGCTAAGTAGAGGTCTATACTAAGATTCCAGATTGCCTCTGCCATTTCCATGCCATCTCAGTGCAGGTCCTCTCCTCCATGAACCTTTCTCTAGCATATTCAGCATGCAAATTTCAATGTGATATTTTACAGGCAAATGATTCAGTCTTCTGAGGTGGGAGTTTGCCTGTGGGCTTGCTGAAAGTGCCTTGGAGGATTGATATCTTTTCAGCAGAAAGTTGCAATTCTACTTCTTGAGAAATAACCTCTTTTTATAACACATGTCAAGTATATGGATTCTATGCTATAATCATCTCCCAAGGTTAGGGTTGTTTTGGGTTTTTGTTTTCAAAGTTTTCATTATGACTCAAACCTTAGCTGAATGTTCATTTTTTCCTAAAATGTTCACTGGATCTACTAAGATATATTTGATGCC
>NW_005299986.1:0-679 GCF_000412655.1 Myotis brandtii
AAAAATATCCTTGGGTGAGGGTTAACAAAACAAAAAAAACAAACAAACAAAAGAAAAAGACAGTGGGTACCGGATCCAGGAGCCTTCCTCTAGAGAGCTACCCCAACATGCCTAATATGGCTCATTCACATTAAAGGATATAAACCTGGCGAATGTGCAACACAGCAAGCCAAGGGCGAGGCTGAAAACTCACATATTCAAATCGGTCCTTGCAGAGCTGAACCATCAGGTGCAGAAAGACAAGTCCGGCAAACCAGAGGCACCACATGACCACCTCTCCCACTGTCTGGACATTCAGCACGCCAAAAATGAAAATGAACTTGTAGAAAATAAAGTTCCAGAACTTGTCTTTGAGGTGCTACAAAGAGAAGGATTTACAAAAGTTAGTACCATCACACCTGACCAATTTTAGAGAAGTTACCAAACAAAAGCTGACTTCTATGGAGAAAATATTCTATTCTCAGCTCTATCACTTGTCCACAGAAAATAAAAGGCAAAGGAAAAAATAAGCCCTCTGAAGAATAGAGAAGTCACCTTGAAAGTAATTTGCAAATTCCAGATTGTAATCCTAAATCACTTACGGAATTTTAGCCACTAAAAGGGGAGAGCTATTAGTCTAGTCTAGCGCCTTATGAATTAAGTAACACATATACTTCCAACTCGAAGTAGAAAAGAATGG
>NW_005299987.1:0-679 GCF_000412655.1 Myotis brandtii
ATTAGATCTTTTCTACAAGAGACAGGGCAAATGGTCAGGAATTCCTTATGTCCAGAGATTTTTCTATTATAAAAACTGGAGGATCTCTCTGGCAATTTAAATGGACTGCCTTGTCAAAGACCCTCTGTGCAACCCTACGCTAATGGCCCACAAAATCCCCCCAGCTGCACCCTCATTCCATAACCTAAACCTTCTCTTTATCCAGCCTTGCCTCTATATCCGGAAAAATAATACCCCTTCACAGGAACCTTAAAGGCCAAAACCTCTCCTATCTTCTCCTGCCAAGGTCTGCCCCCTGGTGGAGGCTCTGGGAGAATAAGGCCTACTGCTTGTCCATAAACCCTTCTCACTTGTAGAATTAAAACAAATTAGGGCAGATCTATGGAGTTACTCTGATAACCCCAATCACTATGTGGACTCCTTCCAACATATATCTTTAACCTATGAATTAACATGGAAGAACGGAATGGTAATCCTGGGACAAACTTTGTCAGATACTGAATTCTTCTGAAGTTAATAAATGCCTACATCCCATTCCTCCACCTTCTATCGCTCCTCTACTATATCCTATGCTTTCTGAGCTTCCTTGTCTGGATCTGTCCTTCCCCTCCTTTCTTTCTTCCCCTTCTAACTTCTCCACTACTCCCTACTGACTTAAGGGAAAATGAGAATAGGAATT
>NW_005299988.1:0-679 GCF_000412655.1 Myotis brandtii
CCCTATAAACATTAGTTGGTATTATTAATAGACACAAAGAACTCAATATAGTTATAAACACCCTGCAATTAATCTTTCCTCTGTGCTTCCAAATGATGACTCCCTAGAAACTTCAGGCTCATATCAAGATTCATACCAGTGCTTCTGAAGGGAAGGATACTCCCTTTTGAGCTCATTATCATTTGTTGTTAGAAATCATAGCATATGCTGTATTTGAATTGATCTTGTTGACAAAGGTAAGATATTACACAGAATAGTAAATTATGTCCTTTTTGTTAGTGTTTTTATCTTCAACACAAACACTGCCTAATTTTGGAGGAACTGGAAAACATGTGATAATTGAATTAGGGACACCATGGAGAACTTGGTATCCCAGCTGGTTCATTCACACCCTAAATATGTACTGTTCTTATTCAAGTACAGCCCGTACATTCAGTTCAAGAGCGTTCTTTAAAAACCTTGCTAGTGAACTTCAGATTTCTTGGAACACCAAAAATAAGCTTGCATGTGTACAAGATCCACAGACAGAATAATGAGTTCTTTTAAGCTTTTTAAAAACAGAGAGAAGTATTCTTATTTCCTCCCTATCTTTAATAATTATTGAGCCAGAATATCCTGAGTTCACGCATATGAGGCCCTCGTTGTAATAAGGGAGATTTGTATATATATATATATATAT
>NW_005299989.1:0-679 GCF_000412655.1 Myotis brandtii
TCTATATGTGAACAATTTTATTTTTAAAATCTATTATAAAATCTATGAGCCCAAGTAAGGAAAACTGGTTTGTCAATGAAGATATAGAATAATGGATAGAGAAAAAGTGCATGTTTCTTGTCTGATCCGTGCATGTAAATATTTTTTAGAGTATACATGCACCATTTCTTCTTCAAGCCTTGGAAATAGTCTCATGTTCTTTATTATCAAATGTTCCATTTCTAGCTAGTTTCATAATCTCCCACTACAATAAGAGTAGTAATGCTGCTATTACTCACAATGCCATCACTGTTTGTATTGAACCATATAGATCTTGCCTCTACAGTTCCTTAATACCATTTTTTAATGCTGGTTACATCATTATTCGTTATGCTGCATTCATTGTGCCTGTGAATACTGGCTTCCAATGACTCAAAGGTTGTTACTGTGCTTCATTGATAATCACCAAAAATGCAAGTCTTACCCAGAGTGTGCAGGAAAGTGTGGGTAATCATTTATTTTTTTTGTCATGTTATATTTACCATTTGAACTTCTATAGCATAAGCATAGAACACATACTCCAGCCATGTCGTCTCCTGAATGTTTTAAGCTGTAATTACTGTATTCTTCGCCACACTGAGAAGAAAAGGCAAAAGGCTCATGGGTGGAACAAGAAGACCAGTTTTATTTGTGTAAGAAT
>NW_005299990.1:0-679 GCF_000412655.1 Myotis brandtii
ATTGTTTTCCAGACACCCAGACAGCAGTCCTAACCCCCTTGAATAGAGTGTGTTCTGGGTATCCCGTCTCTAATACTGAGCATGGACAAAGCTGAACCATCTATCCTCATTCATTCTTAGGTTTGGTGAGTCCTTAGTGATGGTTACTGACTCACTGAATGGGTTTGATTGTTGATAGCTGAGTTCCCCAGCCTCTTCATTCAATAAATACACTTGGGCAGACCTGGAAGGAGAGTTGTGTCCCTGCCAGTATAGACATAGGTAATACCCAGTTGGAGGAGATACATGTATGCACTTTCCAGAGAATTGAAAGCTAAAATGAAACTTGGGAGCTCACAACCCTCCTCTTTATTTTAAATATGAGGGAGGTTGGGCTCCAAAAGGCAAGGTAATGTGCCTAGTACTTGTCAGACACTGATTTTATGCCAGTCCTGTGCTAAGTGTGGTCATATTTAGTAGCACTGAATGGAAGATATAATATTATTCCCATTTGGCAGATGAAGCAATGTGTGAAAAGGAGGCTGATAACTGGCCAAACTCACTTAGTGAGCGAGTTATGACCTAGAATTTGAATTCAGCTCTACTACCTTCAAAGGCCAGTTGACACTCAGCTAGCTAATGAGGAACCAGAACATGGCCCCCTGGATTTCCCAGTGAAAGAATAATTTGGAATGTAGAA
>NW_005299991.1:0-679 GCF_000412655.1 Myotis brandtii
TTTTTTTTCCCCATACCCACACCCACCCAACAGTAACTCTAGGCTGCTTTTGGCCTTAAGGCCCAGGAGAGTCCAGTGGCCTCAGGAGTAGAAGCCTATGGCCTCACACAGCAGACATCTAAGCAGCAAGTAGTTTCAGCTTTCTGGTCTACCATCCTTGGCACATTGGCTATCTCCTCCAGCTTGTCCTGGGTGATTGAAGGATGGCTCTCATGGCTTAGGCACCACTGCCTCCCCCCGCTGTGCCCAAATCCAGGAAGGGGGTGTATGCAGATGTGCATTTATGTTGGGGGAAATGTTGATCCTTATGACTCTAGTTTGTTTATCATTTGTTTGTTTTGATTTGATTTTAGTCGAGAGGAAATTCTTCCCCAGAATTTCCCCCTCCGCCTCCCAGCAGGCTTATCCTCACATCTTCTTGGCCAGAATCCAGTCACATACTCAATCCAAACCAATCACTGTCAAGGAGAAATGGAGCACCATGACTGGTTTAAAATATGTTTACTCCCCAAAGCTGGGGGCAAGGCTCCCTGTTCTTGAGCTCACCAATGTTCAATGGCAAACAAATTCGCTTCTGTTAGAGCAGAGGTGGGAACAGCTGTGGGTCAGCACCCCACAGTGTCTGCCACACCTGGTGGTGGGCCATTGTCAGGGCGGTGACTACAGGACACCATGGATG
>NW_005299992.1:0-679 GCF_000412655.1 Myotis brandtii
TGGCATAAAAATGGTTAAATTTTCACCTAAAGAAAGCTGAAGGAGAAGTTTCCATATTCCCCCTCATTTCAAAGTTTAAGAAATTCTTTATAAAATTGACCCACAAAGAAAATTACCCAATGGAAAATCTGTGATGATAATTAAAATGTCTGATTGTCTAATAGGGTCATCTTTTAACTCTCTCTAGTCCTGTTTCCCCACCATTGCTCCAAATCTATGTACCTGGAGCCACATCACCATCCCAGTTTCCAGGGCAAAACAAAGTAAGGGGACAACCAGTCTTAAGCCCTCTATCTTCCTAACTCTCTCGAGGTACTTCATACCGGACCACCTTTCTCACAAGGCTGGGCTAGGAGGTCAAATTCTAATGCTGAACCCAAAGGAGGGGAATCTGGAATTGTTCCTGAAACTCCAAGAGTTCTTGAGCTTTATCCTGACACCTCCTGGTCATGGGCCTCTCCTGCCCTCCCAACGTCCCCAGAGCTAGACAAGCTACCTGATGAAGCCTGTTTCAGCTTCTAAACAAATGCAAAAGCCTCACAGGTAGGGCAGAAATATCCTAGCAACTCTATCTACAGAGCTTGTCCGTTTAGGCACTAGCAGCGCATACGTACATGTTAGGCTTCCCTGCTCTCCCCAAATCTGGTTCACAGACTAACATTCCTGTGGTCTGAAATGA
>NW_005299993.1:0-679 GCF_000412655.1 Myotis brandtii
TCTGAAATCAATAAAAAATATGTTTTAAAAATAAAAATAAATAAATAAAACCGAGCTCATGCCCACACAGACCTCTGCTCGCTTCCCGCTGCCACAGTGCATGTCTTAGGAGAAAAAATGAGCAGCTTCTTCCCCAGCAAGAAACACTCCACTGGGTGTGCTGCCCTCTCCGAGTCTGCCCACACCCACAGTCCTCCTTAGGCTCTTCTTTGGTTTCCCTCCGGAATTTATGATTTGATAGTTAAACAAGCTCCCCTGCTCCTGCTCTAAACTAGTGAAGAAATATCTTTGTCTTCAACGCATTCACTGACCTTCTCGTTTTATGTCAAAAAGTTTGGATATGAAGCCATCCATTACCTAAATGCATCAAAATCCTCAAAAACGATTTAACTCAGGGGTCGGCAAACTGTAGCCCATGGAACAGGTTTGTCCCACTCTCTGTTGTGTAGATACGTTTTTATTGAGACACAGTCACTGCATTTGTTTACATATTGCCCATGGATGCTTACACACTACAATGGCAGAAAAGGATCCTTGCAACGAAGACCACTGGACCCACAGAGTCTAAAATATTTACTCTCTGGCCCTTTACAGGAACAGTTTGCTGCCCCTAATTTATCCCATTGACCTAGTCAGTGAAATAATGTGTTTTAAGGGAATACCAAGGATATGCCAGATC
>NW_005299994.1:0-679 GCF_000412655.1 Myotis brandtii
GAATGATCACCAGGGAAGGGAAGACAGACTCAGAAAAGAGAATAAAAATGAGGGAGAGAAAACAAGATGCCAAAGAACTCCTGCCCGAGACTCCCTGTGGTAATTTCCTATATAATGAGGTATCTGACCTTCACAAAGAAGTTCCCTCCGGCTTCTAGGCTAGTCACCCGACAAAGGCAACTGCACATCCTGTTCCCAAAGTGTCTGAAAGATGACATTTCAGCCATAAAAGCAACAAGCAACCTGGGCTGACAGCTTCTCGGGACCTATGAAAAGAATGTCCCGAATTCCTCCTCCCTGCTTCCACCACCCGTCTCTCTCTGCGTGTCCTTATCCAGGCATGATTATCCATGACCACCCACTTCTGTCTCTTACTTGATAATAAACAGCATTCTAAGCTACTGAATGGAAGCCAGGCTGCCTGATCTAACAGAGAGAAAATAGCGTTTGCTGGCCTCAGAGACTTAAAGAAAAATAGAACTACATACAATAGTCCCAGAAGACATGTGTCTCAGGATCTTCCTCCCAGGGAATTCCCAGCAACGGGCGCCTCCCACACCACTGCTGTGACGCTAAGCCGTAATGACAAGAGGTCCACAGAGCGCAAGACTTTACTACTTTAGCCCCAGAGCCTAAGAGGAATTGGGCTGCATCTAGTGGAATAGGCAAAAAATAAAAC
>NW_005299995.1:0-679 GCF_000412655.1 Myotis brandtii
GAAAGGCTGAAGGCACGTTCCTCCCGGTTTCTCCCTGTATCTGAGGCCGCTGAATAGAGGGCTGGGACCCTGCAATGCATTCGTGTTTTTCTACCACACCAGGCATTGTTCTTCTCCTAACTCCAGTTTCTCCGTCAAACAGCAAATGGCACTGCTGAGCACCAACCTTTGTGCTTGCAGAGGCTGAGCCTGTCTGAAGCACAGATCGAGCACGGATCTGCTCCCTCTCCTTGGGTTGAGTTCCTATGGGGGTGAGCTCCTGACCCCGAGTGCAGGCAAATCCTCTGGCATCTGTGCCGGGAAGATTTGCTCCTGTCCTTGGGGGAGGCTGGGGTGGAGGGATGAAACCCAGACCTGCGGAAGCCTTCTTACATTTTCTCCCAACATTTTCCATCCAGCTTGCCAACTCCCAATTCCAAGCTAAGTATGGTATTCTGCCCACTGGTGCTGCTGCCTGGCCTTACCCAGGCTGGGCCGCCTCCTCCCCCTCCCTGCACGCCCTCATGAACTTGCTCAAGATTTAACTTCTAAAGATAAGGCGTTTATTCACATGTCCCCACATGCCCACACTGCCTGGACCAAGACCCTGCTCTAGAACGAACGTGAAAAGCTGCAGCCACAGGGCTGTGGTGGGGGTGAGGCCACACACATGGCTAAATCCTTCCTGGAAGTGGAGAGG
>NW_005299996.1:0-679 GCF_000412655.1 Myotis brandtii
ACTGACAGCCCATTGTCTGGGTACTAGGGATGTTGAACAGACAGAAGATCCCCCGCCGCATGGTGCCTGCATCCTGGAACAGTGGCTTGGAATTACAAGTAAAAAGCATATCAACAATATGCAGGAGACTTTCCTTTGCTGATAAGACCCCAAAGAACAGACACGGGGCATCGCGATGGAGTCGGGGGCGTGCCCTGCCATGCTGGACCACACGGGAAGCCCCGGGGTGGGTCAGAAAGCAGGAGCTCGGGCAGGAGCCTTTATTATGGGTTTAGCAGGAAGGAATGGACCAGACAAGGTAGACAAGCTGAGCAAGTTTAGGATTGGAGGGTGCAAATACCTTCAGTGGCCTCTGGGTTCTAGGGATCCCCAGTACGCTGATACCTGGTGCTGGGGGGCCTTGGGGCAGGGGACTGTCGGCTTGGTGTGTAAGAGTTAGATAAAGGAAGTGGTTGGGGGTATCACTGTGGTTTGCATATGAAAGAAGTGCTCACATCCATCGGTTGCCCTTCCCGCATGCCCCCACATGCTGGGGATCTTGCCTGCAATCGAAGTATGTATCCTTGACTGGAATCGAACCCATGATCCTTTGGTCTGTGGGCCGGTGCTCTAACCACTGAGCAAAATCGACTAAAGCTGTTTACTTTTTCTAGGAATTAGCGGGGGGGGGGGGGCCATT
>NW_005299997.1:0-679 GCF_000412655.1 Myotis brandtii
GTTACTTACTTAGCTCACATTGTGGTGCTGCCTCCGTCTTACGCTGCTTCTTCATTGTGCAGAACGGGTTTGGCTTCCTCCCGTGCTAGCTCGTCTATAGAAGCAGACAAGTGTGCCTCCCTTGCTTAAATAAGGGCACGGAGGCTGCTCTGGGTAACGCAACACTGATAAAGACACAGCAAGGAATTTCAAGAGGCAATCCACCTCCTTCAAAGCATAATCAAATTTCATCTTTGACCTGCCATGAAAAGGGAAGCATCATATATCTGCCACTCCTAGATATTAATGAACAATTAATTGAGTTTGAAAACTTGTAATCTAAGATTTCATCTGTTCTCTCTGACAGGAGATAGAGGCGGTGTATGAAAGGGGTGAAGTCAGAGGCATTGCTTTCCTCCAGGCCGCCACTCCTGCGGGAGTAAAGTTGGTTCGGGCACTTGTACCAGGGCTGCATGTACATTGGGACTCTGCTCCCCTGAGACGTAAACTGAAACCAATTAACCCCGAGCTTGACAGTCCACAAGTATGTTCCACATGGTACGTGAGCACTGATGCCATTAGGAGTCGTCTCCGGGTGTGGGTAAAAATGCCACCCGCCTATCCCTCGGGACTTTAAGGACCTGCTGGCATTAGTCCAATCAGTGATTCACAGGCAGACAACAAAGCCGCACAAATCCAG
>NW_005299998.1:0-679 GCF_000412655.1 Myotis brandtii
CCGGGCCCCCTGGCCAGGGAGCTGGGCGGGCCTGCGGACCAGGTCCATGGCCCAGGCTCCTGGCCCAGGTTCCGAAAAGGTCCATGGCCAGGGCTAGGGCTAGATGAAGGCCTTTAAGAAAACATTTTAATTGCTTGTTTGAGAAACATCGATTTGTTGTTCCACTTACACCTTCTTTGGTTGATTCTTGTCTGTGCCCTGAATGAGAATCAACCCTCAACCTTGGCCTATGCCAACGCTTTAACCACCTGATCAAGACCTTGAAAACCTAGGAAAGTTTATGCTGTCCTTCGATTTGTTATTGAGAGAAAAAAAAAAGAAAGAAACTGCAAGACTTAGATTTCCCCGTGTGTTGTTCTTTTACTATTATATTAAAATGTATTTCAAAACTCTTGTGCACACGCCAGCCTCACACTGGGCCCTGCTGTTTACTGGTTGGATAATCCTGAGTGAACTACGTACTGTCATTTTCTTATCAGTAAAACCATAGAGCTTATTTTATTAGGTGTTACAAGGACTAAATGAGATAATTCATGGAAAGGGCTACAGTTTGCCCCTGATATATGGGGACCAAATGTGGGTGTGTTCATAGTTCAGGTCCCCATGTTCCCCACTGGGGACAGCCTACTCCCGTTCTCCTAGGTGGGCGGGCACACAGAGGGAGGTGGCAGTGTTCCCC
>NW_005299999.1:0-679 GCF_000412655.1 Myotis brandtii
GACCCACAGGTTGAGAACCGCTGACTTGGGAGAAGGCTTCCCAGAAGAGGTAACTCTTAAACTCATCCTTAAAAGATAAGTAGAAGTTAGCCAGGTAGAAGAAACGCTCCTTTTCAGATAAAGGGAACAGCAAGGAGCAAAGGCACAGAAGAGAGAAATTTCCTGGTGTGAGGCCACAAATCCTGAGACTTGGAGAGTTGAGAACTAAGGCTTGAGAGGCAGGCCAAGACTGTCTTTATCTGAAGGACTCAGAAAGATTTAAAGCTAGTGAATGATATAAGGAAGATATACATTTTTGTGTAGCTTCCTCCCTCTGGATCAATGTTATGAAGTAATACAGGCTCTATATAATGGACAGTGTCATAGGTATAGAGTGAGAAGAAAATTTTGAAAGATATTTAGGACATATAATTGATACAATTTGATGATGTTGGTCTAATCGATGTCTGTTAACTGTCTGTTATTTGACCTTCAAGTCTGGGTCATGACCCTTTCCTTGGTGCTTAGAGATTCCTGTCATCTATTGCCTCACTTAGCACATGATGAAACAATATTAAATACCTTGTACTGTCAGTGTTATATGCCAGTTTTTAACCTAGGTAACTAAATGAATAGTTTCTACTTTTAAAAAGAAATAACAGAGTGGTTCAGTGGTTGAGCGTTGACCTATAAACCAGGA
>NW_005300000.1:0-679 GCF_000412655.1 Myotis brandtii
TTCTCTCTGTCCAATGTCTACCTCCCTCCTCCTAGCACCCGGTCTCCCACCTGTGTGCAGTGTGAGTGGGAATGAAGCTTCCATTGATGTTTGCCTCTCACCTGTGGGTGAAGGAACCGGGCACTTCTTTACCCTGAGCATGGAGTCCTCAGAGAAGGACTCAGAGAAAATCCAAAGATCAAATTCAAGATCAAACAAGGTGACAGCACGTGGACCTGACCGTTTCCAATGCTCGACTTTCTGCAAAGCCCTCAGTTTCCACCCAGTGTCCCCTCCTGCCCAGCCATTCTTTGAGCTGCTGCCATCCTTTCTTAAGCTTTCTTAAGTCAACAGAGTTGGTGTCTGCTTCTTACAACCATGACGTGGCCTGATCAAGCACTCGAGAGCTGTTTGTTGACAGAGAGATTGAAGATGCAATACACTTGCTACTCCATCTCATCACTGGGGCTGGGTTAGCCCACCAGCTGACTGTGCATGTGCTTAGGATACCAATGTTTCATAAGACTGCAATTCCAATGAGAAAAACAACTCAATACCACCAGGCTGTGGAGCAGAATCATGGTAAACATCAGAACTATACTGGCCTTTTTGCATTTATTTGTAAGTTAGCATTGTTTGTATTTTGAATTACATATGGATCCTCAAAAATCTAGCCTGGCTCTGCTTATTGAACAAATAT
>NW_005300001.1:0-679 GCF_000412655.1 Myotis brandtii
GTTGGGCAGGTGACCCAGAGGCTTGCTGGGAAGGATTAACTGAAGAGAATCAAGGAAAAGACTATTTACTAGATTTAACCACATAAAATTGCTAGTGATTTGGCTCTTTTTGACCTACAAAAAGCAGTTTCCCATGGTTTAAAAGTGTGGGCAATGTTAAAGGGACAGCATTAAGGGACAGCGAAGCACCCAGGGCTAGCAACAGGGAGGCCGTTAGCAGCCTCAGGATGAAAGGAATGATTACTGGGCTTTGCCAGGAGCTATGACCATAGAAGAGAGGCTGGCCTGCAGGAGCTGCGACCCCCTGTGGGATTGTGGAAGGCTATGCTGGGACCAGTGGAGAGGGAGCCAGAGGAACAATCACCCCAGCCTCTCACTCCTTCTGCCTTTCAATGTTCTCCTGGTGCCTGCCTGAGGTCACACCTGCCGGAGGGAGGGCGAGGGAACTTGGATGAAGCAGTCCGTAGATGTCAGGCCCACACACATGGGAGAGAGGCGGAGAATGGGCCTGGAAGGGAATCCTGTGCTTTGGTTCAGAGAATATTTTCTGAGGACCCAGCACTGGCCTGGAGCCAGCTTCCTTGTCATCCTTATTGTTATTATTGGTGAGGGCTCGAAGGCCAAGCTGGAGTGAACAGGGATGCAAAGGTTCAGTAACATCAAAGAAAGCCCCCTCCCC
>NW_005300002.1:0-679 GCF_000412655.1 Myotis brandtii
GTCACATTTTTCAGATATTCCCAGGAGGATTGGAAAATGAGAAGGTGCCACATGATGGAATTTCTTGAAAGTAATTATCTGAGAGAATTCATAGAAAATTGAATGGACTAAGGTTCACACTTGAATAAGATTCACCATCATCCATAACAATGTACAAATTGATCTGTTAGAAAAGTTAATAACTTAGCTATTGCTAATAGTAACCAGTTAGATCTGAACATCAGAACTAATCAAATCAAGATTTCTGTGTCCGTATTCTTTTTATACACACCCAATACGTTGTCTAAATAAATGAATAAACACAACTTGAATCCTTAGTATATAATTAAAGTGCTTGAGCTCTCATCTATTCTTACTCGATGAATAAAGTTTCATTAGTAAAGTTAAAATTAAATTGGCTGGAATCTCAGTTAAAAACCTGTCTGTGGAATCTAAGTTCTAGTACTTGTTTGTAGAAATCCTCTATGTAATTAATTTTCATATCTCAATTACTAAGTTCCTTAGATTGAATCAACAAAGGTTAATTAAGGACTCAGCTTCTATAATTATACTTAAGTAGGCAGAGTCATTGTAACTACTGTTTTTTTTAGTCTGGCCAACTCACTTTGATGGCAAGCTCTATGGGAAAATATCTTTGTAGTCATTGTTGTCATGTCCCCAGAATATAACACAGTGGCCA
>NW_005300003.1:0-679 GCF_000412655.1 Myotis brandtii
AAAAAATGAGTTGGGGTCTAGGACTTCAGCCAGAATCATCTCATTTACGATCCCACAAACTGAAAGCAAGGAATAAAGAAGGGGAACTGGCACTACCAGATATTATTTAAGAAATAAAACTAAAACAATGAGGTCACAGAAACTTAAAGCTTGAACTATCTAAACTTCATGAATGGCTGGTGAAAATATATTCTCATATACCATTGATGGGAGTGATAATCAGGAGAACATTGTGGAGGCAATTAGGCAATAATGGCATCGTCTTAAAATTTGCACGTACATTTTTCCAGAAATTCTATTTTTGGGATTGTCCTTAAGCTATATAATGCACTGGTGCACAAAATTTGCTCACTAAAGCATTGTTCTTCATAACGATGAAGTAATCAAAACAAAACACTAACATTGAACTACTGAATGAAACACTCAACATTGAGCAAAGACATAATTTTTGATACAGTCATACACTAGGGTATTTAGTAGCCATATAAAACATAATACAAAGTCATGTGTATTAATAAGACAAGATAAATATTTTAGGTGAAAAGTGCAAGATATATAGGACAAAAGAGAGCGAGAGAGATGAAATTCTGTTATATATATAGAAATGTCTGAAATTTCTGAAGTAATAAAATCTAAACAATGATAACTTTTTAAAAAATATATATATTTTATTGATTTT
>NW_005300004.1:0-679 GCF_000412655.1 Myotis brandtii
GCCCTGACCATCTACACCGCTTTCTACATCTCCCGCTAACATGGGCTCCCTGCTCCACCACGTGGATGGGCTGCTTCCTGATCTTGGCTTTTCATGAAATGGCGTGTTCATCGACGTGAAAACCGTGCTCCACTGTGTAGGTTCCCAGGCTGAGAACACAGCTGCCTTCCCTGGTCCTGGGACAGCTGTGGACTTGGTCTCAGGCCCGTGTCGCATAACGGGGAAGGCACTGGGCGGAGGGGAGGAGTCTTTTGCTGGCTGCCCTGGTGCAGGCTACAGGAAGGGACCCCTCAGGAGAGCGAGGGCTACTTCATTCTCCTAAGATTCGTTGCTCAGCTCACAGCCAGGTGTTCCTTTCTTGCTTGGAATTCGATCTTAAAAATGTGGGCACCACCAGCATTTTATGGACATTCATCAAAAAAAATATCAGCGGTGGGGGGAGCCCATTAGGGGTGTTACTGGGGGGAAGCGTTCGTAGGTACTTACCGCCCTAAGGAAAGGGGGTCAGAGAAGGCACCGCAGGAGGGTGAGAGGGGACAGCAATGGCTGCCACTCAGACACTATCAGGAGTGGGATGAGGAGCTGGCGGGGCCTGTGGTGGCCACAGCCGCCTCTGCCCGGCCCAGCCCTGTCCCATCCAGTCCCCTTCCTGCAGGTGTCTGCTGCCTGGAGCTCCCAG
>NW_005300005.1:0-679 GCF_000412655.1 Myotis brandtii
CAAAATCTGCCATTATTAACTGGTACACCTAGTAAATGCTAAGTGGGGAGTGGTATTATAAGCAGAATTTGTAAAACATCATTACACAATTGTATTTTTTGCTTTAAAAGTACTTCACCAAGGCATCATACCTTGCTCAAATAACATTACTATTTTGCACAAGAATTATTAAAACATTTAAAATATGACAGTATGCATACTGCAATTAAGACAAAAATACCATGTGGATGGTAAATTATAAGTTATACTTTTGATCAATATAAATTAGATATATTGCTAATCAAAAGAGACTGCATCTACCCATGTTAGTTCTCTTTCCTGATTTATATTCCAAGTCCCACACGAAATGACATTTATATTTTCTGGTATCGAATTTTCAATTTTCTCTACCATGAAATGAAAATTATAATGCAATCCCTATATTTTTCAAAAAGGTTTAAACAGACTAAAATGCAAGGCAGAGGCAGCAAAAAGAAAATTGAGAATTTTACAATAACAAGACAAATGGTCCAAGTCACATTATATACTCAGCTAATTTTTATAGTATAAATTAGTTTAATGCTTAGGACTTATTGGATGCCTATGAATACAAGTGACAAATTTAACCTACTATGTACAGAAGGAAATGTATTGGCTTGTGAAATATAATTTTTCATAACAGTGTGAACTTCTCTTGATC
>NW_005300006.1:0-679 GCF_000412655.1 Myotis brandtii
TACATCTGACTCACAGATGTGTAATGATTATTGACAAAATTTGAAGACCAAAAATGGCTCCAAATTTGTGCAGGCTAGTGTGAATTTTGTGTGATTGAATATTAGGAATATATTCTTTTTGCCTCCAATGAGATTTGTTCATTCTAGGCTTGACCTTTTCCAACAAGTAAGATTTGTTTTATTATCTTGCTTGGGGGCTTCTTCTTAGTAATAGGATGACCTACTTTAATTTCTATATAAATGCTTCACAGGCTAGAGAGAAAGTACCCCTGAAGGATTGAGGCCCTGAAGACTCAAATTGGCCTCTGAGCCCTAATGGAAAACTTTTATTCCAAAGCAAATAAAAAATATACTAAGGGTCTTATAAACACAACCTTAAGCCTTTATCACTTTCTGAATGTTCCTTCTATTCTCATTATAAGTCATGGCACTTGCTTAAGGAATTTGCTGTTCCTCTCCCCCAGGTTTGTACCCCTTTTCTGTTCTTTTCTGCCATAATAGGCACCTTTCAGGAAAGTGTACAGCCAATAATATCCTCCCATTTCCTCAAAAGCACATAGACATGGCCTAATGGCACACAGATGTGACCCACTATACAGATCTAATGTTCTATATGTTTACACAGGTCTACACAGTTTATCAACATACTTAATTCCACTTGGGCTAGTGAGGCCAAGAC
>NW_005300007.1:0-679 GCF_000412655.1 Myotis brandtii
CTTTATTTTGTTTTTTTTCCCCATTGACCCCCTCCACCCTTCACCTGCCCCTTCCAAGCCTTAAAAGCTAGATTAGGTACTTATTTGAGGTAATGGCATATTTTGAACTGAATCTGTAGTTAGCCTAAACATGTTTCTTTGAGTGCATAGAACATGAAACAACTTTCTAAATTACTGAACAATTTCTAATAATGTCAAAGCAGAAAACATGTCAACTTCTAGTAGTAAGCTTTAGATATAAATTGACGTCAAACTTAATAGAGTGTTGCTAAATTATTTCTAAATTCTATTACCCAAATAGTTTCTGGTCCAAAAATCAGCATAACTTGGTACCTGACCACAATAACTAGCAGCTTAGGAACTCATCAAGTTGTATTTCTTTATATAGTGAGACAATTCTATAAGTATGCTTGTAGAAATAGACATATAAGTCAAATCTATAATACTAATATTTGATAGAGCTAGTTGCAACAACAAGCAAACAGGCAAGCAAAACAACTGAAATTTTCCTTTTCACTGGGGAGAATAGATATAGAATCAGAAATAAAAAAATAGGACAAAAAAAGTATTTTCTCTTTTTTGAACTGGAAAAAGTATATTGCTACAAGCTACAAAGTTTTCTTGAAAACAACCAGAAAAACTGTACAGAATAATAACTGATACTTTGTGCAGTTGTATG
>NW_005300008.1:0-679 GCF_000412655.1 Myotis brandtii
AAGTATTTGGTATAAATCTCTTTCTTAGCCCTTCAACCTACTCTTAACCAAATTATTATCTGCAGAGATATTAATATATGTTTTCTTGGCTTTTGAAATGCAGTCCCTGATCAGTGTTGCTCATTTTAAAGCTTAATAGAGTAAGGTCACTTACCATTCTAGACACTGCAATAAATCTAGGGCAAACCTAGGGATCAGGAACTGAGCTACCTGCCAAACTTCGTGCTTTCTAAGCACTCTGGAAACCGTTGTTTCTATTACAGCGTTCTGCAATACATAAGTCAGTATGTGGCAGACACCACCTGATCAGAGTGGTTATCGGGCATCTGTAGAAGTCATGCACTGTGACCTCAGAGAAGTAGAAAATTGGTTGTTTCTGTAGGTTATAAAGTTCCAAGCCATTGCCTGCCACCTGAGTGCATTAATCCCATTATATGGGTTGTTTTCATAGTTCAGGAATGGCTTGTCAGACTGCTAACTGTCCATGTCACCTCTCCAAGCCATTAGATAATAAATTGGATGTAATGTGTAATTTCTCATGGTTTTTATGATAATGCAAGGTATGTTAAATTCCATGCACTCAAATGTTCTTCAGCCATGTCATACAGGATGTGGCAAAAGTAGGTTTACAGTTATGAATACATAAAACAGAGAGTTTATTCTTGTATTATTATTTATT
>NW_005300009.1:0-679 GCF_000412655.1 Myotis brandtii
TGTTAGGGAGTCAGAGAAAGGGATGTGTGGTTTTTAATGGTTAAAGCATATAAGTCTTATTTAAAAGTACATGCTCTTACAAACAGCAGTTACATACTTAAAATTTATCCTAAAGTAAAGGCAGTGTAGGCTGGCATTGTAAATTATGAAGAATAGTTTTCATTGGTTTGTAGCTGCTTTAGAATTTCTATTGAGCATTTGTTTCCCTCAAGTCAAAGCTAGATGCTTTAGTATTTATTTCCCATTGGCCCTTCTCTACCGCCCCAGCACTACACTCGTATTTATTAAATAGGTCAGGTAGTAATAATCTGAAATCCCTATTGTGGTTGAATATTACACCTTAATCTTTTCTTAACTGATATTATAATCAATTTAATAGAGTGTTTTTCGCTCTATAGATGCTGTACCTGACAGAGAGCCATAAATGTTAAAATGTGTGTCTAATTTTCTAAGATGCTCCAAGCAAAAAACAAACAAACAAATAAAAAACAGGTGGAAGGACAATGTGAATGAGTTCATGACTTCATTGTAAGAAAAAAGTTTCTGGGACCAGCAAGATGGCAGTATAGGGATTTCTAGTGCTACTTGCCCCCTCCAAGAAACATCAATTTGAACCAATTTCTACTCCTGAGAATGCCTTCACAGGTGCTAAGGATTCCAGTAGTTAGGGGTACAGCAC
>NW_005300010.1:0-679 GCF_000412655.1 Myotis brandtii
TTTTTTTGTTGTTGTTAATTTACAGCGATGCCCATTACATTAGCTTCAAAGAGTTTCCCAGGAGTTAGTAAGTGATAAAATTTTTATTCCAAATCACTTTATCCTACTCTTCTGTAAAACTAGCACTGAAAAATAGAATGTGTGCACATGTTCATTTAAAAAAATGTTCTTTTAAAAAAGTACTTCATATACAGTAGAAAAAAAAGTACTATGTGGGAAAATACACATTCTATTTAAACTTTTTTTAATTAGTAGATTTCTTCTTGTTTTGTTTAATTAAATATTTTCAAAATACTTTACTTTTCTGATTGTATCACCCAGGTGTAGTTTTAAGATTAAATGTTTTAAGATTCTTGACCTTTGAAATAATTAATAGTATATGACATCGAAATGACCAAGGGTTTTCATTAGGTTCTAAGCTACTTATCATAGGAATGACAAATCCTAACACATTTTAGGTGTGTCCCAGCTATAGCTATATAGTTTCATAAAAATTCAATTTCAACAAAGATATTTTTAGAAGAGATTTTATGCTTTTCAGGAATCTTTGATAATAGACCCTTCATGTTGACAGATTCAGTATTTATAAAGAAATGCATAGCCAATCCCAGCAGCTCATTGCCCACAGATGCTGAACAAGAGAATCAGGAATATCGTATACATAGCAATACGGAATCAC
>NW_005300011.1:0-679 GCF_000412655.1 Myotis brandtii
CCAAGTTCTCCCAGTGGCTTAGAGCTGGAGGCCCGGGTGCTGTGATGGTGAAACTCCAGGCCCCGGGCCTCCTGCTGGGCCCTAAACAGCACAAGGGACTGCCTATGTTCTCTGCCAGCCTGGGCCCACCTTCTCCAAGCCTTCCTCGCAGCAAGCATCCCCAAGCAGAGCCTCCCTGCATGGTGCTCCGAGTCACCCCTGGGCCCAAGGTCCATCTCCTTAGGCCTCAGTTTCCCTATAAGTGCCCAAGCATCTTGGGTGCCTGACTGTCCCCTGAGATGCTGGGTGACGCAGGGCCCTGGGCCCCTGGTGACGCGGGGAATCCCTGTGGGTTCCAGGAGAGATGTTGGTTGTAGGAAAGGCAGAGCCGGAGACGTCCTCTCCCGGGAGGCCAGCACTACCCTGGGCATTGACCCCTTGCCAGGCTTCCTCAGGGCGAGGGCTGAGGACAGGGGTGTCTCCAACCAGGCATTGGGACAACGGGAGGTAGACACTGCCTGCCAAGGGACCAGCCTGGTCCCACTCACCCCACCCCCTCATCTGGCCAGAACTGCATGGCCCAGCCAGGCTCACTCAGGGCCCTGCTGAGCAGCCAGGATTTCCAGCACCTTCTGGGGTCCTGTTTGCTCTCCCATGGGGTCTTCTCCCCAATCTGGGTGGGGCTGGGGTGCTTCTTGCC
>NW_005300012.1:0-679 GCF_000412655.1 Myotis brandtii
GGTCTGCAGACCGAAGGGTCCCGGGTTCGATTCCAGTCATGGGCATATACCTCAGTTGCAGATTCCTCCCCATCCCAGGCCCTGGTTGGGGTGCGTGCAGGATACAAAAAAAAAAAGCCAGGCTGTTCCTGTCATATACCGAAGTCCTCAGGATGATAAAGGAGGCTTCCTTGAGTAAGACAAGAGAGACTGAATCCTATCTGATAGGCTCATCACTCTCTTCTCCCAGACCCGCTCTGTCCAATCCGGAGCCACTAGCCACATGTGGTTACTGAGCACTTGAGATGAGTTGAAATGGAGATACATTGTAAGTATCAAATGCACACAAGATTTCAAAGACTTTGTACAAAAAGAGAATGTGAAATATCTCAGAAACTTTTTTTTTACATTGCTTATATGTTGAAATGATACTATTTAGGTACATTGGGTTAAATAAAATATATTATGAAAATTAATTTCACTGATTTCTTTTTCTTTTAACAATGTGACTACCAGAAAAAAAATTAGATTAAATGTAAGGCTCTCATCAATTTCTATCGGGCGCTGTTGCCCTCGGTCATTCCTGAACCTTAGCTTATATATAATACAATTTAAAAGTTCAACATTAGTTGTCAGATATTGGTTCCCAGATGTTGGGTTCTTTCATATAAGTAAAATAAAATTTAAAAATTAGCCCAGC
>NW_005300013.1:0-679 GCF_000412655.1 Myotis brandtii
TCCTCACCCACGACTGCTGAGAAATAACATTACACCACAGGAACGCAACAGGAGCTATTTTGTTCTCATCCCTTTTACACTTGTGAGAATGAGCCTAAAAATAGCCTTTCTACCCACTCCCCACCCTCCCAGGCCTTGGTCTGTGTGGCAGGTCCCACACGCATATGTGGTGTCCGCCCACATGCACAGAGAGGTGTCCCATCTCAGGGCTTTGTAGTAGCAGATCCTTAGGAACAAGGTAAAGTGAAAGAAGGCACGGCGTGAACCCCACTCCCATCAATCTACCCAAGAGCAGGACAGACAGATGCTCACCAGGACCATCGAGAACGGAAGTGAACACGAAGACAGATGATGGTGGCAAATCGCCCCCATCTAGTCAGCAGTCCTGGCCATGGAGCCAGTTACCAGAGACGAAGGCGAAGGGTGGGGCCGAGCTTTGCCTGGAGGCAGGGGAGTGGTTAGAAGGAACCAACACATTGGCAACAACACAGCCATGAACTAGCCTCCAACTAGGAGAGCAAGGCGTTTCAGACCAGACGCCCCCCTCACCGCTGTCAGCCTCTTTAGAGAGGCAGGTGTGGGGAAAGGACCAAGGAACCATTCAAAAGCTGGAGGCCAAGAGTAAGGGAGAGAGGAGCCGGGGGGATCTGCATGCAGAGGTCTGCGTGGGTTTCTGCTG
>NW_005300014.1:0-679 GCF_000412655.1 Myotis brandtii
TATGAAAATGGAAGAGGGAAAAGCTTATCTCCTTTAAAGAAAAGACAGTTATCCTTGAAGCTGATTCTCCAAAACCAGTATTTGGCCAGAAGACAAGAAAATGACTGTCAAATTAGAATTTAATATTCAACAAAATTATGCATCGAGAAATAAGGCAGTATTAAAACATTTTTAGACAAATAAAAACTAAGAGAGTTTCCTACCAGCAGAGCTACACTAAGGTATCCAATATATAACATACTTCAAAAAAGAAAATTATTCTAGAGGGAAGGAATAAAAAGCAAATAAAGTGGCAAATATGTGACTAAATCTAAATAAATATTGGCTCCTGAAAAGAATATTAATGGGGTGAAAAACACAGTGACTGAAATCTGACCTCCACCTAAGTATTCTAAGGTCAAAAGTTTGTGGCTTTTAGCTCAAGTTGGCAACACAAGAAGGAGTAAGAGTTGAGGACAAAGTTTAGGAAATAATCATATTCCTAATGAAGGTGGGACAAATGACGCATGTGTCTAACACATTTGTGGATCAAATAGAGGGATATGCACCTGAAACTACCTTCATTCTTGCCCAAGGTGAATGCTTTATAAACTGTTGGGGATCTAATAGTGCCTGTGTTGAGAATGCCCGGAAAGCTAATGGCTGATGTCAGAGTGGCAATTAGTGGAATAAAATGGAT
>NW_005300015.1:0-679 GCF_000412655.1 Myotis brandtii
AAGAGAACAGGAAATTGATGAGATATGCCCGAATGAGTGTGGCATCCAATTGTACTTCAGCCCCAGCTCTACACGTGGAATCTGACTGGAATGTGGACCGTGCATCTGTGAAAACTTGTTCTTGCGTGTGTAATGGTGGTGCCTGGACGGTGTCACGTCTTCCTTTACAAGTCGTGACCTGGAGAAGTGAATGCCTGGCATCGCTGTCCGAGGCGCGGCTGAAGATCAGGGCCACGGGAGCCACATCTCCAATGTGGTCTCAGAAAATCCTTTTACTTTCGCTGCACTATTGTGTCACTTCCTGAACATCGTTAGTGTGATTTTCACAGGCACGCTCCCTTTTTTTGTGGGTGAGCTAAAGCTGTGATTTTTAAAAAGGCCAAGATGGAATATCCTACATGCACAGGCATTGACTTTAAAAGGCCGATGCCATGCTGCTGGCGTCATGTTGAAATGTGTAGTCCTCAGAGAAGGAGGGTCCTAAACACAGGAAGGTGGGGATGTCACAGTCAGAGGAGAGCATGTCAAGGAACTGTGAGTCTGACCGTAGAAGGTGGTACCTTCTTCTATGAAAAGACAGTGCCATCCATTTATTCAGAAAGATGCTGCAGCTTAATATTGATTATCAGCCAGAGAGAGACAAATGTATTTTTTCACTTATATGTGGAATCTAAAGAGC
>NW_005300016.1:0-679 GCF_000412655.1 Myotis brandtii
TGCCAGCCTGGCACAGTGATGAGCATGTTGCATACATCCTATCTCATTTAACCTGCTCAAAGTCATCAAGGTGCTCCATGAACTCCCATTGAGTTAGCTGTATTTTGGACCTGAGATATGCAGAAATTTTAGGAGCAATCCAAGATGTTCTTTCCTAAAAATTGGTTCCATGACCTTCCCAGTGTGGCTCAGTTGGTTGGAGCCTCGCTCTGCACACCGAGAGGCTCTGGGTTCAATTCCTGGTCAGGACACATACCTAGGTTGGGCGTTCAGTCCCCAGTGGGAGTGTGTGTGAGAGGCAACCGGTTGATACTTTTCTCTAATATCAATGCCCCCCTCTCTCTCTCTCAAATCAGTAAGCATATCCTTGGGATAGGATTTAAGAAAAAAATGAGTTCCACTAGGTCTTAGAAGGTAATTTTCCAATTTTAAGTTTAAATTCTTGCCAGATTTACCAGTAAGTTCAAAGAATACCTTGAAGAGAAGTAAACCAGCAATACAATTTTTTTATTTATACAAGCATTTTTACTGGCACATGAACCTAGTTGGCCTGGCTCAGTGTTTGAGTGCCGACCTATGAGCCAGGTGGTCATGGTTTGATTCCAGTTAGGACACATGCCCCAGTTGTGGGTTTCCTCCCCAGTATGAAATATGCAGGAGGCAGCCAATCAATGATTCT
>NW_005300017.1:0-679 GCF_000412655.1 Myotis brandtii
GTAAAAAATCAATAAAATATATATTTAAAAAAAATGCATTTTAAAAGAAGAGATTTACCACACAAGCACAAGATGGGTTTTAAGGGGAAAGTTTAGACGAATTAAGCAAATACATTATTTTAAAGTACTTTAACATCATTCTTTTGTCTGCAACACATTAATGAGGTCACTAGAAATGAATTTTTCTCTATTTCTAAAAGAAAGAATGCCTATTTGGTAAATTCTTTGTTGTGAGTAGCTGAAAGTATATACCAAAGGAAGAAAATGAAAATTTCATTTATTTTTTTCTAAAATTTTCATTTGTTTTGAAAGAAATAAGTTTTTTGTTTTTAAATTTTCACAAATTGAATCTGATTGCCACTATCAATTAATTCAAATTAGGGCACTTTTTAACATATCCTAAAAATACAGAAATTCTAGTGAGCCTGTATTCTGAAAAGTATCGCAGATTTACTGGTCATGTGTATAACAAAACAGAATTGGATGGAAATATTTTTGCTTATGCTAACAATACAATCAAGTGAACTACCCAGTAATCCCACTGATAATAATAAATGAAAAAAGCTCCTCTCCCCCAAAGAGAAAAAGAATTGAATATTTGTTGGCAGCTAAAAGCAATAGATATAGACGGCTGCTGCATTTGGGACTTTCTACTTCATCCAGGGAAATGGGCAGCCAA
>NW_005300018.1:0-679 GCF_000412655.1 Myotis brandtii
GGCAACGTGGGCCGGCGGCCTCCACAGCCCGCATCCCAGTCACCCCTGCGATGGTCACTTCCCCGTGGATTTCAGCTCTGCGTCTAGAAATGCGAGGCCTTGATTTGGAATTTTACAGGAAGGAAATGGATCCGTATTGATGGAGGGATACTTCGTGTTCAGACCTGCTACGCCTCGAAACTCCTCTTGGTCCCTCCATCCCTGCAAATCGGTGAGAACTGTGCACCTGCGAGTGTTTGCATTGCTCTCCGCCGGCGGGTGCTTGCCGGAGGTGAACGCGGGGGCAGGCCTGTTTTCACCCTCTCAGATCCCCTCTCCACTCCGCTCTCGGTCCTTATCGTTTCGTTTCGAGATCATGAGTGGACCCTTTGCATCCTTCGTATACCTTGGGCCAGCCATCGGCCCGAGGCAATTTCATCCTCGGTATTGCTCCTGCTACAAACAGCTCTCAGAATCAGCTTTTAAAGACCCAAAGCCCTGGGCCTAAAATCCCCAGAAATCCCAAATCCACACCTGGCCGAGTCCCAAGGATGGAAGAGGTTTTTGGATCCGTTGTCCCACTCAGCAAAAGAGACTTTGATTGGCAGGGCCAGGGGCGGGCGAGTGGAAGGGAGTTCTTAAATCAGAGCCTCGGCGCCAGCGCGTGTGAACACAGAGCTCCCGCGGATGCCCGGGCCCC